>NC_048303.1:128868648-128956333 GCF_013100865.1 Trachemys scripta elegans | reverse complement strand
AAGAACAGGAGTACTTGTGGCACCTTAGAGACTAACAAATTTATTAGAGCATAAGCTTTCGTGGACTACAGCCCACTTCTTCGGATGCATTTCGTGGGCTGTAGTCCACGAAAGCTTATGCTCTAATAAATTTGTTAGTCTCTAAGGTGCCACAAGTACTCCTGTTCTTCTTTTTGCGGATACAGACTAACACGGCTGTTACTCTGAAACTTGTTCCTACTGTGTCTTCCAGGAGGTTTATTTGTAACCACTTTAGCTCACCTCCCTTACATAAACTTAGTGGGAGCTGTTTACCCATAGTGGAGATTGCGTTTGTTTCATCTCACCGTAGAAAGGCAGCATATCCTAATACAGATTACTAGGGCTAGTCTAATTTCATATTAAATGCTACTTTGCTTATTTAATTTTCAAATAATAGGAAGTTATGGGTGGTGCTAAGGTCAACTAAAAATTGTTTTCCTGCTTTGCATGACCCATTTCTGGTTCTTTACCTTCAGATTAAGAGCTGTCTATGCTACTTATACAACTGTTGGGAGACCTGGCTCTGACAGGGTTATACCCCTGACCTGCTTACACCGTTCTAACCTGTAGTGTAGACAGGGTCTTACCCACTGTCCTGGAAGTTGGGACCCTTTGTAGTCAGAACAGTACCCCAGATATGGCTGGGTTTGTAGGATAAACAGATCCCATAATAGTAACCTTTAGAAGGCTGCTGAAAAGCATGTGTGTGTTTCAAGATGGCATTTTATTTAAAACTGCAAACATAGAATAACTTTGGAAAAAGTGATATTTACACATTGGAGAAGTCCTTGGCTCCAAATATTCTTTCAGTAACAATTGTGTGCTGCTGAGAAGAGAGCAATTTAAAAAAATGATGAATGACTTATATTTATACATACCTTACCAGAATTCTTCATGGTAGTCTTAATGAGATGCTAGTGAGAGAGAGAGAGAGACTTTAAAAATAGAGTATTTTTTCCTCTCAGACTTATAAATATTTTACTTAGTCTTGTACTTAGGCCTTGGCTACACTGGCAATTCACAGCGCTGCACTTGCTGCGCTCAGGAGTGTGAAAACACCCCCCCCCCCCCGAGCGCAGTGAGTACAGCGCTGTAAAGTGCCAGTGTAATCAGTGCCTGCAGCGCTGCAAGCTACTCCCCTCGGAGAGGTGACGGCGCGACTACAGCGCTGTGAATCCGCGAGTGTAGCCAAGGCCTTAGTGTTTCACCATCACACTGCTAGGGTTACTATTTAGTTTCCTATTACAGATCCACAATTCTTAGGAATGTTGTGTTTTTTTGTTTGGGTTCTTGGGTGGGGTGGGGCAGCTTGGTGGCTTTTTTTTTTATTTTCCAAAAGAATGTTATTTCTTGATTGTGCCATTTAACCATTTTCAGTAGATTCTAGCTAATTCTCTGTCTGCTAATCCATTAAAACCTGATTGTTTTCACCAAAATCCAGTGTTCTCGCCCAGCTTCTCAGCAAAGATTAAATATTTCTTCTATGACTATGACTTTGGAACTTCTATAATTGGTGTATTTGTTTGGACAGCATCTACCACTTTGTGGGCAGCATGGAATTCTACAAATAAATGTTATGAAGTGTTATCATAAATAAATATATTCAAGCAACAATGGTCAGAGTGAACACAGTCACACTTGTGAGGCAGTATTAGTGTGCCTCTGACTTAGGGTGACCAGATATCAAGTGTGAAAACCCCGGGTGGGCAGGGGGGTGAGGATAGGTGCCTATATAAGACAAAGACTCTAAGATCTGGACATCTGGTCACCCTACTCTGACTTCTAAAACTTGTTAATCTGCAGTAAAGTTTTTGCGTATCTAAATGTTTGCAGGATTGTGGCCCAGTGATGTTATAATACATCCAGCTGTTCTGCTGTACAGCTCTGTTACTTTGCATATTAGTGTGAGATAAGGAAAATGTGAATTCTCTCTGCTGTCCTTGGATTTCTGGCAACTTGTTATTTATTAACATCTGCTGCTAGAGGCCAGATACTATTTGAAACTTAAATAATGAAGCTTGATACATTGACTTTGTAATGCCTTTTAGATGATTATATATTACTACTGGGTAACCATAGGCATTTGTGATGTGAAGATTAGAAAGAGAACCTGGCCTGTTACTAGTTTCTTATGTTTACATAAGGACTCCTTTTAACCAGAGATTTTTTTTAAAAATGCTTTTGAGAAGCTTCATGTGGTTTTCAACATATGCAACTCTCAGGGAAGTTCTGAGCTGACCACTTACTGCTAACTGAGAGGCTGTTTATGGATCACATCTGCATAACAAATGACTGGTTTGGAGGTGGTTTTGAGGTCACTAAAAGGAACCATGTTCATTGTTTTGTTTTTTGTGGCATGTCTTTCACTTTTTCTTCATCATTTAGAAACCAGTTGTGTGGCCAGTACTGTGCTAAAGTCCTGTCAACTCAAAAAGCACAAATCAGAACCCTTCTGGAAAATGTCTTCCCTTTACACTATCTGAACTAGTCATGCTAGGTTAAAATGTTTAACTATCAGAGCTTTCCATTGCCCCTGGAAGGAGCAGGTCAAATGCTTTCAAATGCATAGAATCCTGAGACCCGAAAGAGAGTACCTCCCGATTCATTGCACTCGTTTCCCTGCCTGAACCAGGAAGCTGCACTGTCAGCCATTTTAGTTCACTTTTTAAAAATACTAGTTTGTACACCATAGTCACTGCAACTTACTCAATCTGCTTGCTTCCCTATTAGGAAGTAGCCAGTTTGTATACAGTGTGGCAGGGGAGGTAGTGTGCGTGCTGTGAATTGTGGAGTTACCTGGAAAGACTTGCCTGGTTGTGACGTAAGGGCTATCCGTGCCACAGCTTAACCGTTTTACCTGAAGTATGTGCAGTACTGCTGCTCTTCCCATGGATGTACAATGGCATGTGGCTGCATGTTTTTAAATCCTGTTACGTACTATCCATCAGACTCTCTAAAGGCTGTAGTGTAGCCAGACAGAGACCAAAGATCCTGGTGGCTCATGGGTGGCTGGAATTCTTCCTACCTGTTTAGATGTTGGTCACTTGGATGCAATTAGCCATTGTTCTGTGGTATTCGGAGGAGGGCGCCAGGGTGAAACGCTTTCCTTACTTCTTGCTTGTCAGACTTAGGCCATGTTTACACTATGCTGCAGCATGGACTACAGTGTGTAAATTGCAGAGCGGGGGGGGGGGGGGGGGGCGCTATCCCTGTGTGAACATACCCTTGGGCTTGGTCTACAGTTATACTGACCTAACCCCCAGTGTAGACAGCTCTCTCTCGAGGGCGGGCTGCTCCCGTTGCTATAACTACAGCCTCTCATGGAGGTGGAGCACCTGGATGGGAGATGCCCTCTCATCAGTGTAGACAGTATCCTCACTGAGGTGGTGCAGCTGTGCCACTGCAGCATTTTCAGTGATGACCTCCCCTTAGAGAGCAACACTTTGGTCTGCTCTGCAGTTCACACCCTGTAGTCCCTGCTGTGGCACAGTGTAAACATAGCTGAAGTCAGGGTTTCTCAAAAAAAAATTTAGTGGCCTCAGAGCACAACCACCTACTCTTGCTGGTGGTGGCAATGACAGTTTTCCCTAAATACTTAATTAACTTTAGGAAAAACAATAAACATGCACATATAGGTCCAAATCATTCTGATTTATTTATGTAGGGTTTTTTGGTTTTCTTGCAGACGCAATAATAAAAAAATGTGCAGTGTCTCTATTCTTTGCTGGACTGAAACAGAATAGGAGCACAAATAAGGTGCTTTGGTGGTTGTTGTCTTTTTTTTTTTTTTTTTTTTTTTGCCTTTAAAAAAAAAAAAGACTTGCTAGCTAGTAAGTCTGTTGTGAAAAGATTGTTGTGATATTTGTTAATATTACTTTTCACAGCAGACTTACACAAGCCCAGGGACAAATTAAGACTTGGATGGGGAGGTGGGAAGGG
Source organism: Trachemys scripta elegans (assembly GCF_013100865.1). Classification (NCBI taxonomy): domain Eukaryota; kingdom Metazoa; phylum Chordata; order Testudines; family Emydidae; genus Trachemys; species Trachemys scripta. Next base: position 128,952,373 of record NC_048303.1, on the reverse strand, counting down.
ACGCAATGAGAGTCAGGGGTGGTGGGTGAGTGGCCAGGGGAGGTGGGGGGGCCAAGGGTGATATGGGGGCGGTGAATCGGGGGCAGAGCCCACTGCCATGCATCTGGAGACCAGGTCCCGAGCCTGAAGCCCTGCAGCCAGTGACTGGAGCCTGCCACTACCACACCAAAGCTGGGGGTTGGAAGAGGCAGCGGGGGCTGGGGGTGATGCTCTGTGTGTGTGTGTGTGTGTGAGCCTGGGGCCAGAGCCAGAAGCCACACAACCAGGGACCGGGGTTAGAGCCTGAAGCCCTGTGGGCAGAGCCTCCCCACCCTGCCATGCCAGAAGCCTGAGCCCCACCATCCCCAGGAAAGTGGGGAACTTCACCAGCTGCCTGCTCCTCCAGCTTTTGAGTCAGGGGGAGCAGGGTCCAACTCCTGCTGGCAGCCCTGGGGGAGGGGCCACTGCTTTACCTCCCCTTCCCCCCACTCACTTCCCAGGAGGCTGTGGCCACAAGAAAAGCCCCTGGTGGCTGCATGCGAGAATCACTGGCCTACGTTTGACAAGCTTTCGCTGTGCGAGTGAGTATCAGGACAAATATGCAACGTTTGGTCACTATAACTGAGGGGTAAGCACATCAGCATTAGCGTGACCAGACCTCAATCCAATATAACAGGGGTGGGCAAACTTTTTGGCCTGAGGGCCACATCGGGGTTCCAAAACTGTATGGAGGGCGGGGTAGGGAAGGCTGTGCTTCCCCAAACAGCCTGGCCTCCGCCCCCTCCCACTTCCCACCCCCTGGCTGCCCCCCTCAGAACCCCCAACCCATCCAACCCTCCCTGCTCCTTGTCCCCTGACCAACCCCTCCCAGGACCCCCTGCCCCCAGCTGCCCCCCCACCCGGGATCCCACCCCCTATTTAACCCCCCCCACTCCCTGTTCCCTGACTGCTCCGACCCCTATCCACACCCTTGCCCCCTGACAGGCTCCTTGGAGGAGGTGTTGGGTCTCCCGGGGGTGGGGTCTGGCTGTGAGATCTGGGGGCTACGGGAGGCTCCTCCGTTGGCTGGATCTCGCCGTGCAGCCTGGGGGACGATGCTAGTTGCTCCTACGGCAGGGCGGCATGAGGTTACTTGTGGGGGAGCGCTGCAGCATCTCATGTCCGTGTTGTGCTGGATGGTTTTTATGAGGTTGCTGAGGCGTCTGGTGAGGTTGTTGACCTGAGAGGTGGCGGTGGTCCCCCTCACAGCAGGGTCCAGCATGGGGATTCTGAAGATGGGACTGGTCCTTTTGGTGGCATCGTCAGTCCTCGAGGCGGGGGTTACGCTTCTCTCAGTTGGTACTTGGTCCCCCCCTTATCTGCTGTGACTCTGGGGACGCTGGCTGGGGTGCTGAAGCCAGATCTGAAGCTTACCTTCATGCCTCCAGCTTCCACCCCAGACGCGCCACACGATCCATCGTCTACAGCCAAGTGCTGAGATACAACCGCATCTGCTCCAACCCCTCAGACAGAGACCAACACCTACAAGATCTTCACCAGGCATTCTCAAAACTACGATACCCACACAAGGAAATAAGGAAACAAATCAACAGAGCCAGACGTGTACCCAGAAGCCTCCTGCTACAAGACAGGCCCCCAAAAGAAACCAACAGAACTCCACTGGCTATCACCTACAATCCTCAGCTTAAACCTCTCCAACGCATCATCAGTGATCTATAACCCATCCTGGACAATGATCCCTCACTTTCAGAGACCTTGGGAGGCAGGCCAGTCCTCGCCCACAGACAACCCGCCAACCTTAAGCATATTCTCACCAGCGACCATGCACTGCACCATAACAACTCTAACTCAGGAACCAACCCATGCAACAAACCTCGATGCCAACTCTGCCCACATATCTACACCAACACCATCACCACAGGACCTAACCAGATCAGCTACAACATCACCGGCTCATTCACCTGCACGTCCACCAATGTTATATATGCCATCATGTGCCAGCAATGCCCCTCTGCTATGTACATTGGCCAAACTGGACAGTCACTACGCAAGAGGATAAATGGACGTAAGTCAGATATCAGGAATGGCAATATACAAAACCCTGTTGGAGAACACTTCAACCTCCCTGGCCATACAATAGCAGATGTTAAGGTAGCCATCTTACAGCAAAAAAACTTCAGGACCAGACTCCAAAGAGAAACTGCTGAGCTTCAGTTCATTTGCAAATTTGACACCATCAGATCAGGATTAAACAAAGACTGTGAATGGCTAGCCAACTACAGAAACAGTTTCTCCTCCCTTGGTGTTCACACCTCAACTGCTAGCAGAGCACCTCACCCTCCCTGATGGAACTAACCTCGTTATCTCCATACTGATATATACCTGCCTCTGGAGATTTCCATTACTTGCATCTGATGAAGTGGGCATTCACCCACGAAAGCTTTTGCTCCAATACTTCTGTTAGTCTTAAAGGTGCCACAGGACCCTCTGTTGCTTTTTACAGATTCAGACTAACACGGCTACCCCTCTGCTGCTTGCTTGTCTGAGCCCGATCCTGTTTTCCTCACTGAACTGTCTCTTTCCATGGGCACAAGCTTTGTTCCTTCTTAGTTCAGTTTATCGATAGTTTCTGTCAATACATGATAACTTATGTCCTTGCTTCTCAGCAGTTTCTATCCTTTATGTTGGCTGAATTTTAACTCCTTCCTGACAAGCCCAATGTTGAGAACTTTGGCTGTGATAGTGCCATCTATTTTTTCACGATTTTGTTCACAAACTGTCATCAGATTAGGCCAGTTTTTGATATGGTGCTCAAAACATTCCACTACTGAGTTTCATCACACGTCTTGCAGGAGAGTTAGCTTGGTTTCTCCCACTTTTTTCAGAGCAGCTGCTGTTACGGAAGTATTTTGCAATTTCAACAACATTAGCCTTTATTTCTGGAACACTGAAGTCTTTGGCTAGGAGGTGCATCAAATGAGCACCGTGATGATATGTTATTAGCTTGGGACTCTCTTCGAAATCTTCTAAATCATCTTCTCATCTTGGATACATTTGCAGCATTGTCTGTGACCAAGCTGCGTACTAGACATTTGAATTTTTGTTTGCAGTTTGTTATAATTGTTACTACTACTTCTTGAAAGTATTCTGCTGTGTGTGCATTTCCTGATGTATCAGTTGTTTCGGTAAGGAAGACATTCCCTTCTTCTGTTGTCACACAAGCACATACAACAGGATCATTGTGGACATTGCTCCACCCATCAAGACTCAGTTAACAATTTTACTCTCTAGACCTTTTGCACACTGCTCAATTTCTCTTTCATACACTTTATCCAGCAATTTGCCTGCAACATCTGCTCTGTTGGGTGGACTGTGTCCTGGTCTTAATGACTGAACCATGTTAATGAGGTTCTCAGTCATACAGAAAGGAGAGTTTGTTGCATAGACAAACTGGGCAATTTTTTCAATTACCTCTTTTTGTAATCTGCTGATTCTTATCACAAACTTTTCTATGGTTGTTTCTGGATGATGGAGATTTTGTTTTCTATTTGCTCCAGGTGATATACTGTGGCTGTGTGACATACATGATGTGACTGAAATACTATCATTGGCAGATAACTCTGAAACTATAGAAAATGATGGTGATCTTGAAGGTGGATAGTCTTCAGAATCCTGTATGTTGAGGATGGATTCTCCAAAACAAAATAAGTCAATGCAGTTATTTAATTATTATTACCATACTGCTCATTGCATTCACTGACACTCGGGGCTTGTCTACTGTGATAAAGTTCCTCCTCTGCCTTGGTGGGTCCTGCGCTTATTGGCGGATTTTGCTTGCCTCAGAGATTCACGGCAGCCCTCAGTTTGGCCACTTCCTAATTAGCCTGTCTGCCTTAATTTGTTCCAGCAAGTTCCTGATTGTTCTGGAACTGCCCCTGTTACCTTACCCAGGGGAAAGGGAACTGCTTAATCTGGGACTAATATATCTGCCTTCTATCACTCTTCTATAGCCATCTGGCCCGACCCTGTCACACTACATTACCTGCAGGATCGACGGGCATCAATTTGTAGTCTAGACATGATAAATTGACCGCCAAGCACTCTCCCGTCGACTCTAGTACTCCACCAGAGTGAGAGGCAGAGTCGACGGGGGAGCATCAGCTGTCGACTCACCGCAGTGAAGACACCGCGATGAGTAGATCTAAGTACGTCGACTTCAGCTAGCTGAAGTTGCGTAACTTGGATCGATTCCACCGCGCCTCTTTCACACACACCCCCCCAGTGTAGACCAGGCTATAGTACTACTTTAAAGCTGAAATTGTAAAAGGAAGATCTGCCTATTTCACCTATTTATTTTTTATCACAACTCACTCTATGGCTCTATCATTTCAGATGAACAACTATATTTTTTGCTCAAACATGAGAATTCAAGAATAATCCAGAAGGAAGACCGGCAGTCCATAGGAAAGAAGTATGAAATACAAAAGTTTACCAACCTGAAGATCCTGCATGTTCAGATATGTTCCTTTCATCATCTCCAACGCAGCTTCCTCCTGAGAAGGAACACTTCTCATGATGTTGTTTCATTTGGGCAACCAGGCCTTGCATTTCTTTGTTGCACTGTTTGCATTGTGCACGCGTGCCTGTTTTACCCACAGGTAGAGGATCTTCATTAAAATATTCCCAAACTGGCTCTCTTTTATGGCCTGCTGCCATTATAGGTTTTCCCTTCTAGTGAGAGAATGGTATGGTAGATCTCAAATCAATGAAGGCTACAACTCAAAGACCTCAAGACTTCTGGAATATGCTGCTCAAACAGTTTCACTTTTGTTTCTACTGCCTGTCCCTCCCTTCTCACATTTATCTCCAGATTTCTTCTTGTCCAGATCTATTCCACCCCCAACAATCTTCTATTCATTGAACTTTTTGAAACTTTGCACTTTTAGAGAGAGGTAAGGGATTGACTCTGTGTACACAAATTTGCAGAGGGACAATAGAGTTGAGGTCTGTTATTTCTCACCTCTCTATATTATTTATTTATTTAAAAACATTTTTGCTGTTAACAAGCATGTTATCTCTGGAGACACAAATCCACAGTTTGAGAACTGCAAAACTAAGCATCTCTGATGGTATCTTCTAGACTGAGCACTGAGTCCCATTGGGTAGATAGAAAGATTAACCTAAATAATCTAAACCCCTGGAACACCATAAGATTGGGTCCCTAATCCATGAACTATTGGAATTAATTTTCAAAACTTCCTAAACATTACATGAATATATTGTCTCACACTATAGAATTAGAATTTATAATTCCTAGTCCATGATGTGATATCGTTGAGCTACAATGTATCTTTATCTTTAGATACGTTTTTTTCCTCCAAAAGCATTTTATCAAAAAAATGATTTAAATTAAAAAAAATCTGGCTTTTTTTTTTAATTTAACAAAAAAAATCATTGATTTTTTTTATCCACCCTGCTCTCTCCTCTCCTCTCCTCTCCTCTCCTCTCCTCTTAGGACTCTTGTGTTTGGATGGTTTGGTGAGATTATTATGAGCTTGTCCTTCCCCACTCCCCTCTAAAGAAAGGGGGCAGAGGGGGTGATAAGATCCTTGGGGAGGATAACTTATCCTCTGTGTTAGGATAACTCACCATAAAATAGACACTTTGTCTTTTGGGGCCAGAAGTCCCTAACGTAGGTTATTCTTTTACATGCTACCGATGAATCCACCACGTAAGCAGTTGATTAAAATAAATCAATGAAAAGCCCTTTAGTACAATTATGCACATTAGAGGATCTTTGCTTGCTTTGCTTTGGGCAGTCTTGTGATTTATGGCTGGCACAATGGAGTGATCATTTGCCAACATGTTACTTGTTTTTTTATGTTGACAGGGAGGTGAAAATGTTACTTTAATGCATTTATAATGTAGTGAGGAAGTTGTGTTGGCATCATGGCGCCTTGCTCTAAAATATTCATATCTCTGGTTACACCTGTCTTCCAAACCACGTTCAGAAATAGCACATGTTCTAGGTTAGTGCTGATAAGTTGTGCTTAGGAGCTGTTTGTTCCAGATGTTAAATCAGCTGACAGGAATTCCGTCATATTTTTACACCATCAGAATTACTACTTTCAATACATTTCTGTTATAAAGTTATCAGGATGAAAAGAGATGATTTCATTAGAAGTCATAGCACTGCCGTGTGCGTTGGAGGAGAGCCATGTTGTGACATGGGTTCTGCTTTGTGTCATGTGTGTGTGGGATTTGTGGTTGCTGCAGAAGAGACAATCAGCGACTCATCTTTAGGCTTTGCGATTAAAATAAATAAAAACAACATCAAGGCCCTTGAGTTTGCTTGTGCTGCAGCAGTGTGCAATGAACTAATCAGCCAGACTGGATATTGTTATGTAGTGTTATTAATCATGTTTGTACTGCAGTAGTGCCAAGAGGAGCTAGTTGGGGAGCAGGGCCTGATAGTGCTAGGTGCTATGCGAATACCTGAGGAAAATCCAGGCCATGGCCTAAAGAGCCTACAGAGGAAGGCCCTGACACTTTAGTGGGTTGCGTCTGTGCATACTGCTGTGTCAGGCAGAGCCCCACTGACGTCAGTGGGCCTGCAAGTGGGTGCCCTCAGTTACAGAATTGGGGACTAAGAAATGCCAGGTGACTCGCTCTCTGAGGGCAGCTCTGGCCGCAGTCATTCAGACCAGGCCTAAACTGGGTTCCAGTTTAGAGGGTAGCTGGGATGTTGTCAGCGTTCTGGTGCCTGGCTAACCTGTCAGTGGGTCCTGGCCAAGCTCCCTTTGTAGCACAGATGGAGCCCTGGTGGAACGGTAACAAAAGCCAAATGCAGGCAGTAGCCATGCTGGTGCTGAGCAGTACTTCAAGGGCTAACCAGCTCTCCATCTTGTGAAAACAGAAATCGTGTTTTTAAGTGTTTATGAAGTGTGATACAGCATGGCCAGAGGGCAGCAGGAGAGGATAGACGGGAGATACGTAAGCCCCAGGATGATGAGAGCCTTATTCCCTGTAGAGGGAAAAGAGGCTGCTACAGATTAATTAGAGCACCTGAAGCCATTAAGCCAATTGGAGCACCTGAAGCCAGTCACCTGATAAAAACCCACTGCTTCAATCAGACAGTTGGAGGAGTTGAAACAGAGTGGTTTGGTGTTGGAGTGGAAAGCAGTTTGGAGGGAAGCAGAGGAGAGTTTGGAGAAGTGCTGCGGCAGGCCAGAAGACCAAGACCCTAGGTAAAGGGAAACCTGGCTTGTGCAGAGCAGAGGGACTCCACAGATACAAGGGGTTGGGAGAAACCTTGCCCAAGCGGAGAGAGGGCAGGAAGCCCCATAAGCTGAAGGGCCGGAGAGGGAAGTAGCCCAGGAGAAGGAATTGCTAGTTCAAGTGGTTTGCTGCTATCCCTAGGGCCCCTGGGCTGGGACCCAGAGTAGAGGGTGGGCCTGGGTCCCTCCCTCTCCACTCCCCTTCTCTGGGATACTAGTGGGACAGTTAATACCCCAGATCAGGGGCGAGAAATGGTGCCCTGAACACCCCCATAGGAATAGAAAGCGTGGGACCCATCATAGTAGTGCTGGCAATTTGCCACAGAAGGCACTTTTGTTTGGTAAAATACCTACTAAATGGCACCTCTAGCTCACTGACACGCTGCTTTTTCTTTCAGACAGGGCATTGCCTCCATTCTCTCATGTCTCTTCCTCCTACGCACAAGGAGAGCGACAAAGCGAAACTTGCAAATTGAAGTGCGTTCCCTTTATGGCAGGGACAGAGTGGGCCAGCTGGCTGAATATGGGGCTGAGTGAGACCACAAGCAGGATGTTAGAAAGGCAGAGGCAACCCAGAGCTGCCGTGACTCCTGACACACCCTGTGTGTTAGTTGTTGCAAGAGAGTAAAAGGTAGTCATTGCAAAAGTAGGAATGGCAGAGAAGAAACAGCAGTGGATGTAACAATAAGCGCAAAGACACCTGGGACCAATTTCTGCTCTGATTTGTGCCTCTTCATGGAATTACACTGGTGTAAATCAAGACAGAATTTCGTCCTCAGAGTATATTTAACGTTACTCCTTACTCCTATGTCTCCCTCCCCCATTCACCACCACCACTGCTAATAGCCCACAACTCTGAAAAGTTAGTCATTTAACGGGGAGAAGGGGTGTGAGTTCAGCTGGCACCTGCTGCTCGGTGTGTAGCTTTGTTAATGGGACATGTTTTAATTCTAAATCACAGGCATTAGCAGCAGGCTGTCAGCAAGCCCAGTCAGTGATAAAACATGCAGCCTGGCGTAATCCATTATATCCCTGTAATCTGGTTAAAATAAGAGTCTTGAACAATACAAACTATATTTAGACTTGCAAGCTAAAGTGAAAATGTTAATGTACGTTCCTAGGGTCCAGCTATTCCTCACACAATACAGCAGACTGTGACACACAGCAGAGGAAGGAAGGGAAAGTTTTCCATCTCCTATATCTAGTATTTTGTAATATACTTATTCTTCTTGCCAGTTTTTATGAGGGAATGGCTCGTTTCTCTGGGCCGCACGCCCAGTTTATGTTTAGAGATAAATGGAGGTTGTGGAGTGTCCCAAATACTGTGTCCAGAGACAGGAGATTCTCGATTGATTAAATCCTTGGCTTTTCCTGTTTTCAGACTTCTTTTTCATCCTGGAATGTCCTAATTTGATGATGTTTGGCAAGTTACAGGCTTTGTTATTCTCATAATGACAGCCAGTGGGCTGGTTCTGGGAGCATGACTGGGGGTTATTGTCACAATTGGACCTACAAATTTACTCTGATTGTAACTCAACTGGGGGTGGGGAACAAAGTGAAAGTTCGTAAACTGTCACCGTAACCTAGAACAAATGTTACTGGGGAAGGGTGCAAAAGTGAGACGGACTAAATGAGTGCAAACAAAAAATGCCACCTGATCATGCCCAGCAAACAAACAAACAAAGTGTGGGACCGGAAATCAGTGAACCAAAATTGATGTGTTGGAGTAGGCCTAATTGGTGGACAAAAATAATGATGGGATGGACGGGTCCATCCATCACTCCCTTTTTAAAAAGAAGCAAAAGAAAAATAAATGTTAGGAGGAAATGAGTGGAGGAAGATGAAGGCCACTATCTCTGTCTTCTCCTGTGACCTTGGGTTCCATTGTAACATTGACAACAAGGAGTCTGGTGGCACCTTAAAGACTAACAGATTTATTTGGGCATAAGCTTTCGTGGGTAAAAACCTCACTTCTTCAGATGCATAAAGTGAAAGTTACAGATGCAGGCATTATATACTGACACATGGAGAGCAGGGCTTTACTTCGCAAGTGGAGAACCAGTGTTGACAGGGCCAATTCAATCAGGGTGGATGTAGTCCACTCCCAATAATAGATGAGGAGGTGTCAATTCCAGGAGAGGAAAAGCTGCTTCTGTAATGAGCCAGCCACTCCCAATCCCTGTTCAAGCCCAGATTAATGGTGTTAAATTTGCAAATGAATTTTAGTTCTGCTGTTTCTCTTTGAAGTCTTTTTCTGAAGTTTTTTTGTTCAATGATAGTGACTTTTAAATCTGTAATAGAATGACCAGGGAGATTGAAGTGTTCACTTACTGGCTTTTGTATGTTACCATTCCCGATATCCGATTTGTGTCCATTTATTCTTTTGCAGAGGGACTGTCCGGTTTGGCCATTGTACATGGCAGAGGGGCATGTCCCTGTAGCAAACCTCGTTGCCTACTCTGTCCTCATATCTACTCTGGCGACACCATCAGAGGACCCAACCACATCAGCCACACCATCAAGGGCTCATTCACCTGCACATCTACTAATGTTATATATGCCATCATGTGCCAGCAATGCCCCTCTGGCTTACCCAGCCAAGCCTGTTTGCAACAGTGCTGTGAGCCTGTGACCAGAAAGCAACAGAGAGTCCTGTGGCACCTTTAAGACTAACAGATGTATTGGAGCATAAGCTTTCGTCGGATGCATGTAATGGAAATTTCCAGGGGCAGGTATAAATATGCTGGCAAGAATCAGTCTGGAGATAACGAGGTTAGTTCAATCAGGGAGGGTGAGGTCCTCTGCTAGCAGTTGAAGTGTGAACACCAAGGGAGGAGAAACTGCTTCTGTAGTTGGCTAGCCATTCACAGTCTTTGTTTAATCCTGATCTGATGGTGTCAAATTTGCAAATGAACTGAAGCTCAGCAGTTTCTCTTTGGAGTCTGGTCCTGAAGTTTTTTTGCTGTAAGATGGCTACCTTTACATCTGCTATTGTGTGGCCAGGGAGGTTGAAGTGTTCGCCTACAGGTTTTTGTATATTGCCATTCCGGATGTCTGACTTGTGTCCATTTATCCTTTTACGTAGTGACTGTCCAGTTTGGCCAATGTACATAGCAGAGGGGCATTGCTGGCACATGATGGCATATATAATATTGGTGGTCGTGCAGGTGAATGAACTGGTGATGTTGTAGCTGATCTGGTTAGGTCCTGTGATGGTGGTGTTGGTGTAGATATGTGGGCAGAGTTGGCATTGATGTTTGTTGCATGGATTGGTTCCTGAGTTAGAGTTGATATGGTGCGGTGTGTGGTTGCTGGTGAGAATATGCTTAAGGTTGGCAGGTTGTCTGTGGGTGAGGACTGGCCTGCCTCTCAAGGTCTGTGAAAGCGAGGGATCATTGTCCAGGATGGGTTGTAGATCACTGATGATGCGTTGGAGATGTTTAAGCTGAGGACTGTAGGTGATGGCCAGTGGAGTTCTGTTGGTTTATTTCTTGGGCTTGTCTTGTAGCAGGAGGCTTCTGGCTACATGTCTGGCTCTGTTGATTTGTTTCCTTATTTCCTTGTGCGGGTATCGTAGTTTTGAGAACGCTTGGTGAAGATCTTGTAGGTGTTGGTCTCTGTCTGAGGGGTTGGAGCAGATGCGGTTGTACCTCAGTGCTTGGCTGTAGATGATGGATCATTTGGTGTGTCCAGGGTGGAAGCTGGAGGCATGAAGGTAGGCATAGCGGTCGGTGGGTTTTCGGTATAGGGTGGTGTTAACGTGGCCATCGCTTATTTGTACTATGGTGTCTAGGAAGTGGACCTCCCGTGTAGATTGGTCCAGGCTGAGGTTGATGGTGGGGTGGAAGCTGTTGAAATTGTGGTGGAATTCTTCCAGAGTCTCCTTCCCATGGGTCCAGATGATGAAGATGTCGTCAATGTAGTGTAGGTAGGGGAGGGGCGTGAGTGGACGAGAGCTGAGGAAGCATTGGTTCCAGGTCAGTCATAAAAATGTTGGCATATTGTGGGGCCATGCGGGTGCCTGTGGCGGTGTTACTGTTCTGGAGGTATTTATTATCACCAAATTTGAAATAGTTGTGTGTGAGGATAAAGTCTCAAAGCTCAGCAACAAGCTGTGCTGTGTCATCATCAGGGATACTGTTCCTGACAGCTTGTATTCCATCTGCGTGTGGGATGTTTGTGTAGAGAGCCTCCACATCCATGGTGGCTAAGATGGTGTTTTCTGGGAGATCCCCAATGCATTGTAGTTTTCTCAGGAAATCAGTGGTGTCACGGAGATAGCTGTAGGAGAACACTTCAACCTCCCTGGCCACACAATAGCAGATGTAAAGGTAGCCATCTTACAGCAAAAAAACTTCAGGACCAGACTCCAAAGAGAAGCTTCTGAGCTTCAGTTCATTTGCAAATTTGACACCATCAGATCAGGATTAAACAAAGACTGTGAATGGCTAGCCAACTACAGAAGCAGTTTCTCCTCCCTTGGTGTTCACACTTCAACTGCTAGCAGAGGCCCTCACCCTCCCTGATTGAACTAACCTCGTTATCTCCAGACTGATTCTTGCCAGCATATTTATACCTGCCCTTGGAAATTTCCATTACATGCATCTGACAAAGTGGGCATTCACCCACGAAAGCTTATGCTCCAATACATCTGTTAGCCTTAAAGGTGCCACAGGACTCTGTTGCTTTTTACAGATCCAGACTAACACGGCTACCCCTCTGATATTTGTGACCAGAAAAAGGCAGCTAAAAGCAACACCTTAAACAGCTAGTTTGCCAGGACTTGGAGGATATGTCTACACTGCAATTAAACACCTGCAGTTGGCCCGCGCCCGCTGATTTGGACTGTGGGGCCGTATCATTGCACTGTAGACTTCCGGGCTCAGGGTGGAGTCTGGACTCTAGGACCCTGCAAGCTGGAAGGGTCCCAGAGTGGGGACTGCACTCTGAACCCAGAAATCTATGCTGCAATGAAACAGCCCCATAGCCGGAGCCCAGCAAGCCTGAATCATCAGGCATGCCAGACGCAGGGTTTTAATTGCAGTGTAGTCAGACCTTGATAAGACTGAGTGCTACGCCTGTTTTCCCAGCAGTGAGGTTGTACGTGAGAGTCAGCACCAGAGACACAAGCTGCATCTTCTTTCTTTGATGTTCTTTTCTCTCCCCTTTCGTGTGTTTGTCTATTGTCTTGTAAAAAAATAGAACCAGACTTCAACAGCAGCAGTTCCAGCCCACCTCAACTAACTTCTTCTCTTTTCCTTCCAAAGTATATGGATTACCATCCATAATACCATCTCAGAGACTGCCACGTGGGGCTGTGGGGTAGTTCATTTTAAAACCCTCTTTCCAGTTAAAGGAAGCCAGGGATGGAAGCTCTATTTAATACTTTCCAAAGGCTTTAACTCTCTTTCCTTCTTTTCTATATTGTTCAAAAAGAGCAAAGGATTGTTAATGGTGTGTGTGCCATGCTGCTAAGCAGGCTGAGGTCTCTGTACACCAAACCCAGAATCTTGTTCAACCGTGTTTAATGCTGGGTCATTTCAGCGTCATGCGAACTCTTTGGGCCCCTTTATTCCATCTAAATTAATACAACCGGGTGCTGCTGAGGTGGCATCTGTGGCAGAGTGGGATGTGTCTGTGTCAAAATGAAAATTCTGTCTGGTATTCTATGTGGTAATGCTGGGTGTGCTGACTGCACAAGCCTGTAGGCATTGTACTGCTGCATTCCAGACAACTGCCCTGTCCAGAAAGGAGTTTAGGACAATCACTGAGAAGCCATCAAGACCCCAATCTGGGGCCATGAACTTCAATTTTTTTTTTATTTTATTTTTTTTTATTAATGAAGATATCCCATCTCCTAGAACTGGAAGGGACCTTGAAAGGTCATCGAGTCCAGCCCCCTGCCTTCACTAGCAGGACCAAGTACTGATTTTGCCCCAGATCCCCAAGTGGCCCCCTCAAGGATTGAACTCCCAACCCTGGGTTTAGCAGGCCAATGCTCAAACCACTGAGCTATCCCTCCCCCCCAATTGTCTCTCAACTACTAGTCCAGCCTTGTGGAACAAAGGGTTTCCTACACAGGAGCTCACGGGGATAGGAAGGGGACCTATTTAAGAGCAGAGTTCTGCTATATGTAGGGGGATGAGCCATTGCCACGTGCAGGAGGGATCCTGCCCAGCCTGAAACGCTGATGAGCCATGAATACACAGGAGAGATGAGATCAGACTAGGGGAGGGGGCATCTCAGGACTTGGGGTTGTTTTCAAAGATTTGTAACTCTAGAAAGCTTTAAGGGTAAAGTGAATCTGGTTGAGAAATTCCTCTACGAAGCCTGTGTGCCTTGCTTTCCTGCCATGTTGTCCCAGAAGGGGTTAAATGAGAAGCCCAGAGTGCCCACAGCCTAGATGGAGCTCTGGGGTAATGTGTATGGGGCCTTCAGAGGTGTCACCGTGTCAGTGGCACCCCGCGTCCCAAGGAAGAACATCAGACAAGGTCCAAGGCTGGGAGGGCTCCCTAGAGACCCAGAACTTGAAAGAGAGACTAGACTGTACCCCGGGTCCCTCCAGCCACTTACAGAGTGCAGCCAGGCTCATCTAGTCTTTGCACCGGCAGGCAATGGCTATAAGTTGGGAGGTCAGGGAAAGGCAGTGCATCCTCAGGATTCGGCAGATGGCCTGGGGAGAGAATAACTCGTGTTGTACACTTCTTATTTCCCTTTTCAGTGTCCTGCACAGCCTCCTGAAGTTGTGCAGAAAAGTCTTACGCGTGCTTGTTGCAGCAGTAGGCCTGAATCATTTACCCAGGTCTTGCAGAGTAAACATATGTCTACTCTGCAAAACAAGATCCATGGTAGTGAGTCTGGGCTTGTGCTCTGCATCTAAAATAGTGTAGATGTTCACCGGGGTGGGCAAACTACGACCCGTGGGCTGGATCCAGCCAGTCAGGGCTTTGGAACCAGCCCGGGGGTTTGCCACCGCCGTGGCACCGTGGACCCGGCCCCACTCCCGGAAGTGGCCAGCACCACATCCCTGTGGCCCCTGGGGGAGGGGGCAGGGGCAGAGGGCTCTGTGTGCTGTCCTCGCCTGCAGGCACCACCTCCCGCAGCTCTCATTGGCCGGGAACGGGGAACCACGGCCAATGGGAGATTCGGGGGAGGTACTCACAAGCGAGGGCAGCGCGCGGAGCCCTCTGCTGCCCCCCTCACCCCCCCGGGACTGCAGGGACGTGGTGCCGGCCACTTCCAGGAGCAGCACAGCGCATGGCCAGTGCAGGCAGGGAGCCTGTCTTAGCCCCACTGCGCACTGCTGCCATCCCAGAGCTGCTCCAGGTAAGCGGCACCAGGCTGAAGCCCGCACCCTGAACCCCTCCTGCACCCTGCCCTGAGCCCCCTGTCAAACCCTGCACCATCCTGCACCCCAACCCCCTGCCCTGAGCCCCCTGCTGCATGCCTCCTGCACCTCAACCCCTTGCCCTGAGCCCCTTCCTGCACACTGGACCCCCTCCCACACCCTGCATTCCCTCCTGCACACCCCAACCCCTTGCCCCAGCCCTACATTTATGGCCCTGCATGCAATTTCCCCACCCAGAAAGTTTGCCCACCCCTGATGTTCACGCTTAGGCTCTGAGACCCATCCTCCTCATTGGGTGTTAGAGTCCAAGCAGGAGTGTCTACACTGCTGGTTTTAGACCCGTAGTATAAGCCGCGTGAGCCCGGGTCTGCAGACACTGGAACATGCTTTTTTTTTTTTTTTTTTGGGGGGGGGGGGGTTGTTTTTATTTGGGTTTTTTTGCAGTGTAATCATACCTGCAGTTTTTGGTGGGGGGGTGAAATCCCCTTGGGCCTTTCTGACTCTTATGTCTCTGTAGAGAAAATGGGAATGGCAGAGCTGGCCTTCAGGAGTTCACAGCCACAAGCTTACTTTGAGACCTTCTCTTCATTACAAAAAAAGGCTGTGCTCTGAACTGGAGTCAGCTAACTGGAGGTGACACCCCTGTGGAGACAAGGTAGTTCGTAGTTTTCACTGGAGTTAGCCAGTTGTAAAGACTTGATATCGCTGATGCACAACAGCTGCTGGAAGCTCTCTACTGACTATCTCTGGCCTGTTTCGATTCCACTGCAGTTTGTGGGACCTCTGAGCAGCAGCAGAAGCACTGGAGCTGCAGTATATCTACACTGCAAGTGCTACAGGGGCACCGATACTGCTGTAGTGCCATGGTGTAGACACTTACTATGGTGATGAAAGGGGTTTTAGTAAGTGCTGTAGTAAACTCAGCCCCTCAAGAGGCAGAAGCTAGGTTGACAAAAGAATTCTTCCGATGACCTAACTGCATTTCGTAGCTGCAGGTCGAAGAGGAAATCCTTTTCTTAGAACATAAGAACATAAAGGCCGTACCGGGTCAGACCAAAGGTCCATCTAGCCCAGTATCCTGTCCACCGACAGTGGCCAATGCCAGGTGCCCCAGCGGGAGTGAACCTAACAGGCAATGATCAAGTGATCTCTCTCCTGCATCCATCTCCACCCTCTGACAGACAGAGGCTAGGGACACCATTCCTTACCCGTCCTGGCTAATAGCCATTAATGGACTTCACCACCATGAATTTATCCGGTTTTCTTTTAAGCTCTGTTATAGTCCTAGCCTTCACAACCTCCTCAGGTAAGGAGTTCCACAAGTTGACTGTGCGCTGCGTGAAGAAGAACTTCCTTTTATTTGTTTTAAACCTGCTGCCTATTAATTTCATTTGATGACCCCTAGTTCTTGTATTTAGTTGCCCTTTTCTGAACCTTTTCTAGTGCCAGTATATCTTTTTTGAGATGAGGAGACCACATCTGTATGCAGTATTCGAGATGATGGCGTACCATCAATTTATATAAGGGCAATAATATATTCTCAGTCTTATTCTCTATTCTCTATCCCCTTTTTAATGATTCCTAACATCCTGTTTGCTTTTTGACCGCCTCTGCACACTGCTTGGACATTTTCAGAGAACTATCCACGATGACTCCAAGATCTTTTTCCTGACTTGTTGTAGCTAAATTAGCCCCCATTATATTGTATGTATAGTTGGGGTTATTTTTTCCAATGTGCATTACTTTACATTTATCCACATTAAATTTCATTTGCCATTTTGTTGCCCAAACACTTAGTTTTGTGAGATCTTTTTGAAGTTCTTCACAGTCTGCTTTGGTTTTAACTATCTTTAGCAGTTTAGTATCATCTGCAAACTTTGCCACCTCACTGTTTACCCCTTTCTCCAGATCATTTATGAATAAGTTGAATAGGATCGGTCCAAGGACTGACCCTTGGGGAACACCACTAGTTACCCCTCTCCATTCTGAGAATTTACCATTTATTCCTACCCTTTGTTCCCTGTCTTTTAACCAGTTCTCAATCCATGAAAGGACCTTCCCTTTTATCCCCTGGCAGCTTAATTTACATAAGAGCCTTTGGTGAGGGACCTTGTCAAAGGCTTTCTGGAAATCTAAGTACACTATGTCCACTGGATCCCCCTTGTCCACATGTTTGTTGACCCCTTCAAAGAATTCTAATAGATTAGTAAGACACGATTTCCCTTTACAGAAACCATGTTGACTATTGCTCAACAGTTTGTTTTTCTATGTGTCGGACAATTTTATTCTTAACTATTGTTTTGACTAATTTGCCTGGTACAGACATTCTTCTCCTGCCAAACGCACCTTCTTATAGAAATAACAGTGTGGTGAGTATTTCAAGCCCACCTGAACTACATGCCAGTTGCGAGCTTTTTGTTTGAATGGGTGTTTTTGTTTTCCATCAACTAATTTTGTGAAACAGCTAAACAGAATATTAACAATTACCCACAATTCATTTTGCTTCTGCCATTTCTGTTTTCCCCGCTCATTAAATGACTTTCTTCAGTGATGTCTCCTGAATTCAGCCTGCCTGCTGTGACTCTGCCTTTCAGCAGTTGAATTTCTCTGCATCTGGTAACAGCCACTCTCCTGTGCAGTATGGGGGGGGGGTTCCCCTTCTGATTTCCCCACATGCTCTAGGCGCTGTTACCTTTAAGCCAGCAGTTGTTGTGTTCTAAATTCAGCCACTTCTGAGAACCTCCTGTGAACACTTAACCTAATGTGAAATGATCTAGTCCAAATAAGGCATTCAAATGCACCTGCTGCCTCAGTTTATCTGCAATGCTGGTTTACTGACTAAGCTGTCAATTCATGGAACAGTTCAGGGTGGATGGGGAGTTATGTGCAAAGATAGTTTAGCCACGACTCAGATATACACTTTTGTTGTTTTTCCACATAGTATGGATTTTCACATTTCCCTGGCGTATTCAGCATTTTTTCCTCTTATTCCCTTATAATCCGCCTCGCCTCACCTCCCCTAGCCCCTTCTCCAGCAGGTAGCAAATAGCATGCGTTCCCACATGACTAAAGCTACGTCTACACTGCGCACCTTACAATGGCCCAGCTGTGCCACTACAGTCGTGCCATTGTAAGGTGTGCAGTATAGCCACTCTTTGTCGCCAGAGCTCTCCTGGCAACAAAATAAAACCACCCCCAGGGCAGGGGCAGGGATCAAGCTGCAGTATTGGGGTATTAGAGCGGGAAGGGTTATCTGTGCAGTGTGCCTACACCTGCCAGGCAGGTCAGGTCCCTCCAGCAGGAATTGTTGTACGTGCTGCTTCCTTAAAGGTGAACAGCAAACCAAAGAGGAATCTGATACTTCAGATCTATAAATGAGACCTTTCCTGCATCATCAAGGGCAAGACCAAGAATTGTGCATCTGTTTTGCTGTTTTTGCATTTTGCATCGGTATGAACCGTTTCTCCCTGAGCCTGGCAAGGGCATAGGTTATGGGGCCATCGGCAGGAAGCCACGGATACAGCCCCAGGGGGGCATCAGTAAGAGAGCGAGCCACAGGGATTTCTCTTTTGTTGGTGTAACAGGGTTGCTGCTCGCTACTAGTGCACCTCCTTGTGGATGGGACTGGGAATTAGTTCTGGTGCCCCCTTGCTGCTCGTTGCTCGCTTTGTGATAATCTTTGTCCAGCCTGGTCTCCCCTTTTGGGGTTAGCAGGTCTGAGAATCCCTTGGCAGATGCTGTCTCCAGACAGCGTTTGGCCGCAGCTCGGGCTCTATGCCACTATATCAGTGGGTGACAGGGAAACCTGGGCCTGCCCATTGCTCCGGGTTCCAGTCCTGAGACCCAATAATCCACAATGCAGGTCCTCAGTCCCCATCCCTGTTGCTGTTTCCCTGGGCTCCTTCCTCCCAAGCCCTTCCCTCTCTTCTCTTTCCTGCTTCCGGGTTTATCGCCGGAGCCTCCTCTACTCCCCGTGGCCACTCCCCCCTGTGAGCCTCGTGTCAGCCTCCTTACTCCAGGGCTGACTCTCCTTGTTCCTAGGAGCTTCCTTCCTGCCAGAGAGCAACTGCAGATTCCTTCCCCTGCCACTCCTTCTGTGCTCCGCTGCCAGCTTTCTAGTGCTGCCACAGCCCTCCCCCATGGGGCTTCCTTCTCAGTTCACCCTGGCCCTCTGCGTTAACCAAGGTCACCCATCTGGCCCTCGTCAGGACTGGTGGGAGGGGCACACCCTGTCACAGCTGGGTGCTTTCATTTTGCCCAGGATATGAAGGGTTTGTCTACACTATTGCTGATTTAACTAGACAGGCAAACTGAAAGCAGCAAACCCGGTCCCCTGTGTGGACACAGTTATACTGTATAAAAGTGCTTCTGGTTTGGGCCCTGAGATAAGCTATGTCAGTGTAAGGCACCTTTATATCCGTGAAACTGCATCTACACTAGGGCTTGTACCGGCATAACTATGTTGGCAAAAAATGACACCCCTCACTGAGGTAGTTATGTGGTAAACTTTGCAAGTGTAGCTCAGGCCAAAGAGAATGTGAGGAATCAAGCGGAGTGCCCCAAGGGTCGGTCCTGGGGCTGGTTTTGTTCAATATCTTCATTAATGATCTGGAGGATGGCGGGGACTGCACCCTCAGCAGGTTTGCAGATGACACTAAACTGGGAGGAGTGGTAGATACGCTGGAGGGTAGGGATAGGATACAGAGGGACCTAGACAAATTAGAGGATTGGGCCAAAAGAAATCTGATGAGGTTCAACAAGGACAAGTGCAGAGTTCTGCACTTAGGATGGAAGAACCCCATGCACTGCTACAGACTAGGGACCAAGTGGCTAGGCAGCAGTTCTGCAGAAAAGGACCTGGGGATTACAGTGGACGAGAAGCTCGATATGAGTCAACAGTGTGCCCTTGTTGTCAAGAAGGCTAACGGCATTTTGGCTTGTATAAGTAGGGACATTGCTAGCAGATTGAGGGATGTGATCATATTCCACTCTATTTGGCGTTGGTGAGGCTTCATCTGGAGAACTGTGTCCAGTTTTGGGCCCCACACTACAAGAAGGATGTGGAAAAAATTGGAGAGAGTCCAGCGGAGGGCAACAAAAATGATTAGGGGGCTGGAGCACATGATTTATGAGAGGCTAAGGGAACTGGGATTATTTAGTCTGCAGAAGAGAAGAGTGAGGGGAGGATTTGGTAGCTGCTTTCAACTACACTTCTACCCTGATATAACGCTGTCCTTGGGAGCCAAAAAATCTTACCGCGTTATAGGTGAAACCGCATTATATTGAACTTGCTTTGATCCACCGGAGTGCGCAGCCCCGCCCCATCCAGAGCACTGCTTTACCGTGTTATATCCGAATTTGTGTTATATCGGGTCGCGTTATATCGAGGTAGAGGTGTACCTGAAAGGGGGTTCCAAAGAGGATGGAGCTCAGCTGTTCTCAATGATACCTGACAACAGAACAAGGAGTAATAGTCTCAAGTTGCAGTGGGGGAGGTTTAGGTTGGATATTAAGAAAAACTTTTTCACTAGGAGGGTGGTGAAGCACTGGAATGGGTTACCTAGGGAGGTGGTGGAATCTCCTTCCTTAGAGGTTTTTAAGGCCCGGCTTAACAAAGCCTTGGCTGGGATGATTTAGTTGAAGATTGGTCCTGCTTTGAGCAGAGGGTTGGCCTAGATGACCTCCTGATGTCCCTTCCAACCCTGATATTCTATGATTCTATGATAATAACCGATCCTTAAAACACCAGCAAGGAAGGCAATTTCTAGCCAGGCCTACAGGAAAGAAATGTACCTAAGAGTCTGTGCTGCGGAGCACAGCTGTGCAGCGGCTAGGCACCGTGCTGCAGTGTGGTGTTGGCTGCTGGAGTGGTTGTGCCACTTTTTGGTCTCTGCCCAGCTGCAGTCCAGCTCCCTCCCTGCTGGCCAAGGTCTGTGTCCTGGCAGCAGCCTGCCCTGCTCCCAGCTCTTGGGAGGAATGTGTCCTTTGGGGTCACTGGGAGAATCATAGAATCATAGAATCATAGAATATCAGAGTTGGAAGGGACCTCAAGAGGTCATCTAGTCCAACCCCCTGCTCAAAGCAGGACCAATTCCCAGCTAAATCATCCCAGCCAGGGCTTTGTCAAGCCGGGCCTTAAAAACCTCCAAGGAAGGAGACTCTACCACCTCCCTAGGTAACGCATTCCAGTGTTTCACCACCCTCCTAGTGAAATAGTTTTTCCTGATATCCAACCTGGACCTCCCCCACTGCAACTTGAGACCATTGCTCCTTGTTCTGTCATCTGCCACCACTGAGAACAGCCGAGCTCCATCCTCTTTGGAACCCCCCTTCAGGTAGTTGAAGGCTGCTATCAAATCCCCCCTCATTCTTCTCTTCTGGAGACTAAACAATCCCAGTTCTCTCAGCCTCTCCTCATAAGTCATGTGCTCCAGACCCCTAATCATTTTTGTTGCCCTCCGCTGGACTCTTTCCAATTTTTCCACATCCTTCTTGTAGTGTGGGGACCAAAACTGGACACAGTATTCCAGATGAGGCCTCACCAATGTCGAATAAAGGGGAACGATCACGTTCCTCGATCTGCTGGCAATGCCCCTACTTATACAGCCCAAAATGCCGTTAGCCTTCTTGGCAACAAGAGCACACTGTTGACTCATATCCAGCTTCTCGTCCACTGTGACCCCTAGGTCCTTTTCAGCAGAACTGCTACCTAGCCATTCGGTCCCTAGTCTGTAGCAGTGCATGGGATTCTTCCGTCCTAAGTGCAAGACTCTGCACTTGTCCTTGTTGAACCTCATCAGGTTTTTTTCTGCCCAATCCTCTAATTTGTCTAGGTCCCTCTGTATCCGATCCCTACCCTCTAGTGTATCTACCACGCCTCCTAGTTTAGTGTCATCTGCAAACTTGCTGAGAGTGCAGTCCACACCATCCTCCAGATCATTAATAAAGATATTAAACAAAACCGGCCCCAGGACCGACCCTTGGGGCACTCCACTTGAAACCGGCTGCCAACTAGACATGGAGCCATTGATCACTACCCGTTGAGCCCGACGATCTAGCCAGCTTTCTATCCACCTTACAGTCCATTCATCCAGCCCATACTTCTTTAACTTGGTGGCAAGAATACTGTGGGAGACCGTATCAAAAGCTTTGCTAAAGTCAAGAAATAACACATCCACTGCTTTCCCCTCATCCACAGAGCCAGTTATCTCATCATAGAAGGCAATTAGGTTAGTCAGGCACGACTTCCCCTTCGTGAATCCATGCTGACTGTTCCTGATCACTTTCCTCTCCTCTAAATGTTTCATAATTGATTCCTTGAGGACCTGCTCCATGATTTTTCCAGGGACTGAGGTGAGGCTGACTGGCCTGTAGTTCCCCGGATCCTCCTTCTTCCCTTTTTTAAAGATGGGCACTACATTAGCCTTTTTCCAGTCATCTGGGACCTCCCCCGATCGCCATGAGTTTTCAAAAATAATGGCTAATGGCTCTGCAATCTCACCCGCCAACTCTTTTAGCACCCTCGGATGCAGCGCATCCGGCCCCATGGACTTGTGCACGTCCAGTTTTTCTAAATAGTCCCGAACCACTTCTTTCTCCACAGAGGGCTGGTCACCTTCTCCCCATGCTGTACTGCCCAGTGCAGCAATCTGGGAGCTGACCTTGTGCGTGAAGACAGAGGCAAAAAAATCATTGAGTACATTAGCTTTTTCCACATCCTCGGTCACTAGGTTGCCTCCCTCATTCAGTAAGGGGCCCACACTTTCCTTGATTTTCTTCTTGTTGCTAACATACCTGAAGAAACCCTTCTTGTTACTCTTAACATCTCTTGCTAACTGCAACTCCAAGTGTGATTTGGCCTTCCTGATTTCACTCCTGCACGCCTGAGCAATATTTTTATACTCCTCCCTGGTCATTTGTCCAATCTTCCACTTCTTATAAGCCTCTTTTTTGCATTTAAGATCAGCAAGGATTTCACTGTTTAGCCAAGCTGGTCGCCTGCCATATTTACTATTCTTTCTACACATCGGGATGGTTTGTTCCTGCAACCTCAATAAGGATTCTTTAAAATACAGCCAGCTCTCCTGGACCCCTTTGCCCTTCATGTTGTTTTCCCAGGGGATCCTGCCCATCTGTTCCCTGAGGGAGTCAAAGTCTGCTTTTCTGAAGTCCAGGGTCCGTATTCTGCTGCTCTCCTTTCTTCCTTGTGTCAGGATCCTGAACTCGACCATCTCATGGTCACTGCCTCCCAGGTTCCCATCCACTTTTGCTTCCCCTACTAGTTCTTCCCTGTTTGTGAGCAGCAGGTCAAGAAAAGCTTTGCCCCTAGTTGGTTCCTCCAGCACTTGCACCAGGAAATTGTCCCCTACACTTTCCAAAAATTTCCTGGATTGCCTGTGCACCGCTGTATTGCTCTCCCAGCAGATATCAGGGTGATTAAAGTCTCCCATGAGAACCAGGGCCTGTGATCTAGCAATTTCTGCTAGTTGCCAGAAGAAAGCCTCGTCCACCTCATCCCCCTGGTCTGGTGGTCTATAGCAGACTCCAACCACGACATCACCCTTGTTGCTCCCACTTCTCAACTTTATCCAGAGACTCTCAGGTTTTTCTGCAGTATCATACCAGAGCTCTGAGCAGTCATACTCCTCTCTTACATACAACGCAACTCCCCCACCTTTTCTGCCCTGCCTGTCCTTCCTGAACAGTTTATATCCATCCATGACAGTACTCCAGTCATGTGAGTTATCCCACCAAGTCTCTGTTATTCCAATCACATCATAGTTCCTTGACTGTGCCAGGACTTCCAGTTCTCCCTGCTTGTTTCCCAGGCTTCTTGCATTTGTGTATAGGCACTTAAGATAACTCAATGATCGTCCCTCTTTCTCAGCATGAGACAGGAGTCCTCCCCTCTTGCGCTCTCCTGCTTGTGCTTCCTCCCAGGATCCCATTTCCCCACTTACCTCAGGGCTTTGGTCTCCTTCCCCCGGTGAACCTAGTTTAAAGCCCTCCTCACTAGGTTAGCCAGCCTGCTGGCGAAGATGCTCTTCCCTCTCTTCGTTAGGTGGAGCCCATCTCTGCCTAGCACTCCTTCTTCTTGGAACACCATCCCATGGTCGAAGAATCCAAAGCCTTCTCTCCGACACCACCTGCGTAGCCATTCGTTGACTTCCACGATTCGACGGTCTCTACCCCGGCCTTTTCCTTGCACAGGGAGGATGGACGAGAGATACGCAGGGCAAACCAAAGTCTGTGCCACCTCTGCATGCTCCTGAAGCTGAGGTGTCCTCTGCGCACACAGTTGTGCTGGTCTGACAAAAGGTGGGGAATATTTTAAACCAATATAGTTAAACTGGTGCAGATCCTTGTGTGGACGCTTTCTATTGATTTAAACCTGGCTTATTTTGGTTTAGCCTGTACCAGTTTTAGCCCAATGTAAGGGCATGTCCACAGAGGAGCTTGCACCAATTTCTAAACCAATTTAAATTAAACCAATGTGACTCTTGTGTAGACAAGACTTCACATACACAAGTTGTGGCCCTGAACTGTGTTCCAGTTGCCCGAATGTAGCTCAGCCGAGAGAGGGGGGTGGCTTTATGCCAACTTCACACTCCAATCCTGCTGCTGGAGTTGCATAAGTGTAGACATGTCTCTTTTCCATGCAGACATCCACTACGCAGGGGCCAGTGAGGAGTTAGGATCTGCTGTGCTGGTTCTAGGCCAAAGAGAGAGGCCATGGCACAGAGCTGGGCTGAGGAGCTGGGCCTCAGTGGACATGCTAATTCAGGTTATGCAGTTAAGACGTGACTGTCTGCAAATTTTTGACCGTTCTTCTGAGTCTGATATGGTCAGATTTCATCTGTCCTCTGAGCAGCACCAACTGCTAGCAAAGGGCCTGTCTGTGTTAAGAGATTTTTGCACTGGGGCAAGCCCAGCTGTATGTTGGTGCGGTGCCTTTGTGCTGGGTGCTTGCACCATGTAGCTGTGTCAGTGTAACTACACCTGTGCAAAAATCTCTGATGTTTACCCCAGCAACGTGGCTTCCAGCTCTTCTGTGCAACTAGTCATTGGGAAAATCTTAACCTAGTGAAAAAATGCTACAGGAAGAGAAGTGGGAAGTGGAGGTATTGGAAGGGCCGGGGGCATTAGATTCCCAGTCTCCTGCTGAATTTCAAGTCATGACAGATTTTTGGCCACTTAAATAATGAAACAAAACCACCCTAATTTTCTAAAGAGCTCCTGCTAGTAGCAAACATCTGGGTATCTGAGCAACAGGGTGGATTGATTTAAATCACCAATTTTAATCCGGATTTAAATTAGGAAATTGTTAATCGTGTATTGCATTTGTACTTTTTAGTTTTTTCCTGAAGCAAGGTTGATTCTCATTGGTTGGGAATGATTAAAACAAGTTGCTTTGCAACTAAGCATAGCTTTGACACTGAATGTGCTAACCAGGAGGATATAATATATCTATACACATTTTGTTTAAGTAGTTATGTAGTTTAACATGCCTTTATTCAGGTACTCAAGTTTTACACTTCTCATGTTAGAAAATAGTGAATTACACTTTTTTATTTACTAGATGATAATTTTTTACTTTGATTTGTGCCAAGTTACATTTGGATAGATGCTGAAATTCAGTCAAAATGCATAAAAACAGCATTTTAAGTTTCTTATTCATTAAATACAACTACCTTAAATGTGCTGGATACTAAAGATAAGAAAAATAAGTTTATGAAAACATGTCTTGCATATAAACTAATTGATTTATTAAACACAGGAAGTATTAACTGTAGTTAATGAATTGAACTGTTTGTTTGGTTCCCATGTCCTCCAAGGTTTTAGAACTAGTTGATCTCATACTCTCACACCACATTTTTATTCAGAGATTGGAAGTGGAAAACAAGCTTTCCTGCTTTTTCAACTCCCAATTGGTTTCTCAACTTTGAATGAGAGAGTTGTGGAACTGAACTAGCTGAATAAATTGAAATGAAAATAGCCTCTTTTGCAGGTGCAGAGAGAACACGGCTTTTAAAAGCTGGTTTAGCACTTCAGCCTTTGGAAACAGATTGTGCTGAGCCAGTGATGTCCATCAGTTCAGTGCTTTGATTTTCTTTAAAACTTGCTCAGCAAACATCGACTGCTTGAGTATTATTTTTATTTAAATTATTTTAATAGAGTATAGTAAATTTAGGCTTTAACTTAGGTTGTCATAATTTTAATTTTAAATTGGTTTATTGTTAAAGAAAAATGTATTTAATGTAACTTTTAAAATCAATTTTTTAAAAAAGATCAATGATTTTTATCCACCTTTTGAGCACTAGGGTACAACTATTATACTTAACTTCCTAGACATAGAGTGTCTTGGATACTGGAATAAAATATGTGGCTGAAGGTAGCACAACTCCTCACCCTCCTAAACAGGCATTGCCAGTTTTCCTAAATATCATGGATTTATTTTCCTTGAGGATGGTGGGGGCGGGTAAATTTTTAAAACAAAAAAATGAGTTCCGAATTATTCTTCAGAAATAGTATACCAGGCTCTTTGCTTTTTCTCATTAGGGTTACAGATTGTTTTAGTTTGTCCTATAACAATTGTGCTTTTCTTTTTCTGGTCTCCTTGTCTATAACTTTAGCCCATCTGTGCTACGTTGGGGCTGATACTTACAGTTTACTGTCTAGAAACTACTGCACTTGAAACGCAACTGAATGGAACATGACCAAGTGTAAGGTGCAGCAAAGGAAAAATGCATTGGGAAGCAATGGAGCATGACTGGTTTAAAAACTGCTCATTACCACCTTTCGCTTTCACATATGTAAATACCTGGTGGCTGGGCCTCCCCAAGATGAACAGATTAATTCTCTGTATATGTTCTCTTTCCTGAACATTTACTGGAGTAATATTCCATTGCCTCACAATAGAAACCCTTCTGCCTGCTCATGCGTATAGCACCCATCAGCTGACCTAGTGACCCAAGATGCTTAGTGTGCAATGTAGATCAGTTATAGAATCATAGAAGATTAGGGGAGGTCATCTAGTCCAACCCCCTGCTCATAGCAGGACCAACACCAACTAAATCTCTCCTCGTAAGTCATGTACCCCAGCCCCTAATCATTTTCATTTCCCTCCACTGGACTCTCTCGAATTTGTCCACATCCCTTCTTTAGTGGGGGGACCAAAACTGGATGCAATACTACAGGTGTGGCCTCACCAATGCCGAATAGAGGGGAATAATCACTTCCCTCGATCTGCTGGCAGTGCTCCTACTAATACAGCCCAATATGCTGTTGGCCTTCTTGGCAACGAGGGCACACTGCTGACCCATATCCAGCTTCTCGTCCACTGTAATCCCCAGGTCCTTTTCTGCAGAACTGCTGCTTAGCCAGTCGGTCCCCAGTCTGTAGCAGTGCATAGGATTCTTCGTTCCGAGGTGCAGAACTCTGCACTTGTCCTTGTTGAACCTCATCAGATTTCTTTTGGCCCAATCCTCCAATTTGTCTAGGTCACTCTGGACCCTATCCCTACCCTCCAGCATATCTACCTCTCCCCCAAGCATAGTGTCAACTGCAAACTTGCTGAGGGTGCAATTAATCCCATCGTCCAGTTCATCAATAAAGTTATTGAACAAAACTGACCCCAGGACCGACCCCTGCGGCACTCCGCTTGATACTGGCTGCCAACTAGACATCGAGCCGTTGATCGCTACATTGAGCCCAACAATCTAGCCAGCTTTCTGTCCACCTTATAGTCCACTCATCTAATCCATACTTCTTTAACTTGCTGGCAAGAATACTGTGGGAGACCGTATCAAAAGCTTTGCTAAAGTCAAGGAATAACACATCCACTGCTTTCCCTTCATCCACAGAGCCAGTTATCTCGTCATAGAAGGCAATCAGGTTGGTCAGGCATGACTAGCCCTTGGTGAATCCATGTTGACTGTTCCTGATCACCTTCCTCTCCTCCAAGTGCTTCAAAATGGATTCCTTGAGGACCTGCTCCATGATTTTGCCGGGGACTGAAGTTAGGCTGACCGGTCTGTAGTTCCCCGAGTTCTCTTTTGCCCTTTTATAAATATGGGCACTATATTTGCCTTGTTCCAATCGTCCGGGACCTCCCCCAGTGACCACGAATTTTCAAAGACAATGGCCAAGGTCTCTGCAATCACATCAGCCAACTCCTTCAGCACCCTTCGATGCATTAGATCTGGACCCATGGACTTGTGCATGTCCAGCTTTTCTAAATAGTCCTTAACCTGTTCTTTCACCACTAAGGGCTGCTCACCTCCTCCCCATACTGTGCTGCTCAGTGCAGCAGTCTGGGAGCTGACCTTGTCTGTGAGGACCGAGGCAAAAAAAGCATTGAGTACTTCAGCTTTTTCCACATCATCTCTCACTAGGTTGCCTCCCTCATTCAGTAAGGGTCCCACACTTTCCCTGACCTCCTTGTTGCTAACATAACTGTAGAAACCCTTCTTGTTACCCTTCACATCCCTTGCTAGCTGCAACTCCAATTGTGCCTTGACCTTCCTGATTACACCCCTGCATGCTCTAGCAATATTTTTATACTCCTCTCTAGTCATCTGTCCAAATTTCCATTTCTGGTAAGTTTCCTTTTTGAGTTTAAGCTCACCGAAGATTTCTCTGTTAAGCCAAGCTGGTCGCCTGCCATATTTGCTATTCTTTCTGCACTTTGGGTTGGTTTGTTCTTGCGCCTTCAATAAGGCTTATTTAAAATACAGCCAGCTTTCCTGGACTTGTTGCCCCCTCATATTAGCCTCCCAGGGGATCCTACCCATCAGTTCCCTAAGGGAGTCAAAGTCTGCTTTTCTGAAATCCAGGGTCCGTATTTTGCTACTCTCCTTTCTTCCTTTTGTCAGGATCCTGAAATCAACCATCTCATGGTCACTGCTGCCTAGGTTGCCACCCACTTCTACTTCCCCTCCCAATTCTTCCCTGTTTGTAAGCAGCAGGTCAAGAGGAGCACGACCCCTAGTTGGTTCCTCCAGCACTTGTGCCAGGAAGTTGTCCCCAACACTCTCCAAAAACTTCTTGGATTGTCTGTGCATTGCTGTATTGCTCTCCCAGCAGGTGTCAGGGTGATTGAAGTCCCCCATTAGAACAAGGGCCTATGATCTGGAGACTTCAGTTAGTTGTCTGAAGAAAGCCTCATCTACCTCATCCTCCTGGTCCAGTGGTCTATAGCATAGCTCCCTCCCCCGCCCATGACATCACCCTTGTTGCTCTCGGCTCTAAACTTAACCCAAAGACTCTCAACAGGCTTTTCTCCAGTTTCAAACTGGAGCTCTGAGCAATCATACTGCTCTCTTACATACAGTGCAACTCCTCCACCTTTCCTCCCCTGCCTGTCGTTCCTGAACAGTTTATACCCATCCATGACAGTGCTCCAGTCATGTGAACTGCCCACCAAGTCTCTGTTATTCCAATCACATCATAGTTCCTTGACTGTGCCAGGACTTCCAATTCTTCCTGCTTGTTTCCCGGGCTTCTTGCGTTCATATACATGCACCTAAGAAAACTAGCTGATTGCCCTGCTTTCTCAGTATGAATCAGAAGGCTTCCCATCTTGTACCCTCCTCCTTGTGTTTCCTCTCGGTATCCCAGTCCGCAACTTACCTCTGGGCTTAGGTCACCATCCCCCGGCGAACCTAGTTGAAATCCCTCCTCACTAGGTTAGCCAGCCTGCTTGTGAAGATGCTCTTCCCTCTCTTTGTTAGGTGGATCCCATCTCTTCCTAGCAATCCTTCTTCCCAGAACAACATCCCATGGTCAAAATCCAAAGCCCTCTCTCCGACACCACCTGCGTAACCACGCATTCATCTCCACAATTCGACGGTCCCTACCTGGGCCTTTTCCTTCAACAGGGAGGGTGGACGAGAACACGACTTGTGCCTCAAACTCCTTTATCCTTCTTCCCAGAGCCATGTAGTCTGCAGTGATCCGCTCAAGGTCATTCTTGGCAGTATCATTGGTGCCCACATGGAGAAGTAGGACGGGGTAGCGGTCCGAGGTCTTGATCCGGCTCAGCAAACACTCCATCACATCCTGGATTCTAGCTCCAGGCAAGCAGCACACTTTGAGTCTCCAGGTCTGGTCCGCAGATGGATGACTCTGTCCCCCTTAGGAGGGAGTCCCCGACCACCCCCCATAGTGTTGCCATGGGTATCTTGTCCTAGACAAAACACTTGGTTAACTTGGAGTTAAGATTGAAAGAAACTGTCACGTTAGCCAGAAACCCCATGAGAGAACGTTGCAGTTTTCCTACTGGGTATATGTAAAAGTGATCATTTCAATGAATTAAACTTGTTTTTTAATTTACAGATTATCCTGGAGGCAGTTCTTCAGTGAGGTTTAGGCAATTATGAGTTATCAATGTGAAATTAAAGGGTTGTAAAAATAATTGGATGTGAAAAGTACATTTTAAAAAAATGTACTCACTGATAACTCAATTCAGATGTTAAAAATCTGCTTTGGGTGAAGATTTAAGAATGTAAAGTATCAGAACAAAGCAATGATTTTTTTTTTAAAGCCATAAGTATGAGGGAGCAGTAGATTATCATGTAAACCTGCATAAAATTTTATGGGGCAGTTATATCTTAAAGTGATGATAAGGTGGCATGAGTTTCCACTTTAGTGTTAATAATCACATATTTCATTGGCTCATACCTTTCTAGATGCGTAACTTGTTTGTTTTTAACTGCTAGCCCTGCCAACTTGCCTAGAGATCCAAAAGATAGGCTCTGGTCCTTCTGACTCATGAATCCTTTACAGCAATAGAGACGGTTTTCATTTGCAACCCCATTGTCCTCAAATTATACCCCCTGCAATGTTACTGTCTGTGGAGTCGCACAGGTGCAACTGGGAGCATGACTTAAGGACAATGGGTTTGGCACGGATGGCTCTGCTACTGCACCTTAGCTAATGATTCCATCCGTGATGCACAGGCCACTGGGGAAGGATCATGGAACAGCTTAGTGTACTGCTGCTCAAAGAACCAGGAGATTCCCCCAGAGGTCCTAGTGACACACACAAGTGAGTAAAGCACCAGTGAGGACACAGTAACTTGGGCAGGGCTTTGCTGTGTGGCCACTCACACCAAGGCTAGGATAACCTAGACCCGACGCTAATCACCTGGGTTAACGTACCTTAAATCTCTAGTGCTTGCTATCAACAAATGTTAGGAATGTCATAAAGATAATGCAAACGGAATGGGTTCTGGGTGAGTGCTTTTCCCAGTCTGCTCTAGGACAAGGTCTCTACACCATGTAGAGCCCAAACTCCTCCACCTGGGGTTTGGCTTTACTAATATAGACCTGAACCATGAGAGAACAGAGTTAGCTCAAGCCTCCTCCACATGCGGAGCTGCTCTAGGATTCCTGGCCCAGACCTGCTCAGCCCACATCCTCATCCTCTCATTGCAGACCCATTCCCAGCTCCCTTTTACAGGTGAGAGTTCATGCCACCTGCTTTGGGTCAGCAGAGCACACTTAGGGTTTGTCTACACTGCGCCACAGTGAGGACTACCAGGGTGCAAATTGCATACTAACTGCCCACGTGGACACTGCTGGCATGAACTAAAAGGTTGGAAAGAGGACTACATTAATGCATGCTAGGTACCCTTTAGTTCACACCAGCACCATCCACGCGAGGCAGGTAGAGGACAGTTCTTTCACACCCCCACTCTGCACACGGTGCCATGTAGATATCTCCAGCTGTATTTTGCAAAGTACATCTCAGCCACTATGTCTCTGTTCTTCTACACAAGCCTCGCCTTTCACCTTATTTGAAAAGCCACTTCCTGTTGTTCAGCAACTAGTACAACCACGCCAGCTCTTCAGGCCACATCTGCTCCTGTACAGCTTCCGCACGATGTTTTAATGTGATTAGTATCATTGTCTGCAACTCTTGGAAATACTGTGATCATTGCATTTTACAGAGTAGAATTCTCCGTACATTGACAAGTTAATATGAAGCCTGACATGCTAGTATAATGTTGGCGGTCGCAGCATGTGAGTACTGTTGAACGTGAAGAGATGCCTGCACAGAGTGTCTGGGTAATACAGGGATATGGAGGCCAGGCATCACTGACCTTAGGAGCTATCTGCTCCCCTGTTTGGTGTGGAGGAGGGAGCCTTGCAGAAGAGGGGTGTGGCTTCTTTGCCTTGCTGGGTGATGTGAAGGGAGAAGCTGGCACATTCCTAGTAGCCTAAGAGAGCGAAGTCTTTAGCTAAATATCCGAAAAATGGAACTGGAAAGCACTGAAAATTCCCTAGTCTGAAAGATGCCCAGGTAATGTCTCTGAGGGGATTTAGGTCTCAGAGCAGCAGTCAGGGATGGCTCCAGGCACCAGCCCTCTAAGCATGTGCTTGGGGCGGCACCTGGAGGGGGGCGGTGCTCACCTGGGGAGAGCGGGGCTGCGGCCGGGCTCGCCGGCCGGGGAGAGCGGGGCCACGGCCGGGCTTGCGCCCTCCCCCGGCGCTCCGGCCGCCGGGGAGAGCGGAGCTGCGACGGGCTCGCGCCCTCCCCACGGTGCTCCGGCCGGTCGGGGAGAACGGGGCCATGGCCGGGCTCGACGCCCTCCCCTGCTGCGCTCCCCGGCAAAAAAGCCAGAGCCAGCCCTGGCAGCAGTTGTTAAGACTTCCTAGACGATGCACATCCATGGAGACTAGTGATCACAGCTTGGTGAGTTACGTCTTTTAAACCCTGAGCACTTGTAAAGAGTGTTCCTCCTTGGGGGGAGGAGGAGTGTTTGGCAGAGGTATGACATGAATTGGCTCCTGTATCAATGTCATATTTTGTTCCAATCACCTTGATGGGACTGTGAGGAGGACTGAGATGGAGCGAATCAGTCTGAGCAGTTTACCTAGTCAACAATAGATTAGATAAAGTTCATGTGACAGCACCACAGGGTGGATTTGATTTAAATCAAATTGATTTAAATCACTAGTCAGGAAGACTCTATTTAATCATGGATTTCTACATAAAAATGCATTCTTGTTGGTTGTTGTAACCTTAATACATATTCTTTGCAACTCAGAGATGTACCTTCTAAAAATGAAATATACACACTATACATTTTTTAAGTGATTTATTTTGAAAACTTTTCAGATCAGTTTTACAGCTATATCAGGAAATGAATGATTGTTTGGTTATTTCATTTACCAGAGGTAATTGAAGCAGATATTTATGAAGTCATTGGGAGGTGAACTATCTCCATTTCAACAGATTAATCATTAATATTTGGAGGATTTTCTTGCCATGGTGTATTAGGAGGCGATCACCACCAGACAGACATTTAAATTGTTTTATTTAACTAAAACAACAACGTTAGGTAGTCTGGATTTTTTTCTTCAACAGCAAACAAACATTTTTTTAATAAAAGCATATGAATTTTTGAATATAAACATTCAAGTTTTTTAAAGTCAGGTTTGTTTTTGTTAATTGTTTAACTAAAATAGTTAAATGAAATATTAAAAAAAAATTAAATCGACTGTGTCAGCCAGATCAACATGAGAAACTTAAAATATTGGCTTCTGCAGCTAACTCAGTTGTCTTCACCTTCATTTTCATGTTCATAATCTGGAAAAGAAAAATAAGCTTTCCTGCTTTTTCAGGTCCCAAACGATTTCTCAATTTGGAATGAATTAGTCCAAAGGAAGAAAATATTCTTTCTACACTGGCAGAAGAAGCCACTGCTGTTAAAAGTGAGATTATCACTTCAAGTGCTTAAGTGATTTCCACCAGTTCACTGGTGTCACTTTCTTTAAAACATCATCAGCAAACACATTTCTTGAATGGTTCTTATTCCCAAACTGGGTCTCTATTACAGTCTGCTGCCATTATAGGTTTTCCCTTCTAGTGAGAGAATGGTATGCTAGATCTCAAATCAATGAAGGCTACACTCAGAAAGACCTCAAGACTTCTGGAATATGCTGCTCAAACAGTTTCACTTTTGTTTCTACTGCCTGTCCCTCCCTTCTCACATTTATCTACAGACTACTCCTTGTCTAGATCTATTCCACCCCCTATTCTAGATTAGAATACTAATCTTCTATTCACTGAACTTTTTGAAACTTTGCACTTTTAGAGAGGTAAGGGATTGACTCTGTGTACATAAATTTGCAGAGGGACAATAGGGTTGAGGTCTGTTATTTCTCACCTCTATATATTATTTATTTATTTAAAACATTTTTGCTGTTAACAAGCATGTTCTCTGGAGACACAAATCCACAGTTTAAGAACTGCAAAACTAACCATCTCTGATGGTATCTTCTAGGCTGAGCACTGAGTCTCATTGGGTAGATAGAAAGATTAACCTAAATAATCTAAGCCCCTGGAACCCCATAAGATTGGGTCCCTAATCCATGAACTATTGGAACTCATTTACAAAACTTTTCTTAAACATTACATGAATATATTGTCTCATACTATAGAATTAGAATTTATAATCCCTAGTCCATGATGAGATATCTTTGAGCTATAATGTATTTTAGTTTAAATTATCTTTAGATAGGTTTTTTCCTCCAAAAGCATTTTATCAAAAAGTCATTATTATTATTATTATTATTATTTTTTAAATCATTGATTTTTATCCATCCTGCAGCACCAGCAAACGCTGCAGGCCTTCTCCACATGTCTGCAAAGCATGCTGGGCGACAGCCTCATTTGGAGGGGACAGACTCATGGCTATTCTCACCTATGGGATGCCACATTGAAAACACCCGCCTGAAACCCCTGATCTAGTGTTGATACTTCTTTATATGAACAAACATGGGCTTGTGTGGGAGGGGAGTCCTGCCTACCTGGAGGTAAACAAGAGTGGGTGTTCTGAGCCACCTACACTACTTGGATGGGTAATCCTGGGAAAACGTTCGGGGGGGAACCCAATCCAATGTGACACCGGAGGGTTCAGAAACGCAAGCCAAGGCCAGGCTGCTGTGTCTCAAACTGTAGCGCCCCAGCCTGTAACATTAACCTAGATGAATGCTGGGTAAAGCTCTTTTCTGCAGCACTGC
The DNA here is from genome assembly GCF_013100865.1 of Trachemys scripta elegans. NCBI lineage: Eukaryota > Metazoa > Chordata > Testudines > Emydidae > Trachemys > Trachemys scripta. Next base: position 128,917,739 of record NC_048303.1, on the reverse strand, counting down.
CTGCCTACAGGACACTTACTCTGTGCTGCTTGCTCTCACCGTTTTATCATGGGTTGCACAATAGATCGTAAAAAGAACAGGAGTACTTGTGGCACCTTAGAGACTAACACATTTATTTGAGCATAAGCTTTCGTGGGCTACAGCCCACTTCATCAGATGCATAGAATGGAACATATAGTAAGGATATATATATACATACAGAACATGAAAAGGTGGAAGTAGCCATATCAACTCTAAGAGGCTAATTAATTAAAATGAGCTATAAACAGCAGGAGAAAAAAAACTTTTGTAGTGATAATCAAGATGGCCCATCTCGTGCAGTTGACAAGATGATGTGAGGATACTTAACATGGGGAAATAGATTCAATCTGTGTAATGACTTAGCCATTCCTAGTCTCTATTCAAGCTATTCAGGTTAATGGTATCTAATTTGCATATTAATTCAAGTTCAGCAGTTTCTCCTTGGAGTCTGTTTTGAAGCTTTTCTGTTGCAAAATTGCCACCTTCAAGTCTGTTGTTGAGTGACCAGAGAGGTTGAAGTGTTCTCCTACTGGTTTTTGAATGTTATGACTCCTGATGTCAGATTTGTGTCCATTTATTCTTTTGCATAGAGACTGTCCGGTTTGGCCAAGGTACGTGTGTAGGGGTGCTGGCTGGGGCTTGACCCTCTCCGGCTCACTGCATGCTGCTGAGGTTTGGGGAATTAGTCCGGCCGCAGGAGTCTTTCCTGGCGGCCCTGGTGATAATTGGACTAAACACTAGGTCAGGGTGGGGCAACAGTGAGTCAGGTGCTCAGTCCCTCAGGCAGGAGCTGAGCAACCACAGTACAATAGAAATAAACCCAGGCCCTGGGTCAGGGCGAGGCAACAGTGAGTCAGGTGCTCAGGCCCTCCGGCAGGAGCTGAGCACTGGCAGTATAAACCGTAGCAATCAGCCCAGGCCCTGGTTCAATGAGTCCCCCGGTAACAATGAGTCAGGACTCAGGCCCTCAGGCAGGGCTAAGCAACAACAATAGGCCCAGCCTCCTCAGGCCAGGGAGGGGGGAGACGGCCATCTATGAGGTGGGTGGCAGGGGGGACGCAGGCCCTCCCACTCCACTACGTCCCAGCCCGGGGCCCTAGCAGCGGCGGAAACTCGCTGGTGTGTCAGTGGGGATCCTGGCCGCAACACACTGACATTGGCTCTGGCAGTGCTGCAGCCAGACCAGGGTCGGCTGCCCCCGGGCTACTTGCACACTCCCGCTCGGGTAGTACCTGGATCAGGGTGTTGTCCTCCGGGGCGTCCAACACCATGGACTCCTCCGAGTAGCGAGCGCAGGGCAGGCCCAGCCAGTCCTGGCGGCCATCTTGGGCCACGGGGTTTTCCCAGTCGCGGGCGAGGCTGGAGGCGTCTGGCCTCTCTGGCGGCTGGGGGCTTACTGAGCTCTGAGGGTGAGCCTTTATACTTCCGGGTCGCCGCCTGACCCTCTGAGGGGCGGGCTCAGAGCTCCCTAGCTCCGCCCACTCCAGCCTCCGGAGAGGCTCTTCCCTCTCCGGGGCGGCGGGGAGCCACACTGACTCACTGCAGCATGGCAGAGGGGCATTGCTGGCACATGATGGCATATATCACATTGGTAGATATGCAGGTGAACAAGCCCTTGATAGCGTGGCTGATGTGATTAGGTCCTGTGATGGTGTCGCTTGAATAGATATGCAGACAGAGTTGGCACTGGGGTTTGTTGCAGGGACTGGTTCCTGGGTTAGTGTATTTGTTGTGTCGTGTGTGGTTGCTGTTGAATATTTGCTTTAGGTTGGGGGGTTGTCTGTAAGCGAGGACTGGTCTGTCTCCCAAGATCTGTGAGAGTGAGGGATCGTCCTTCAAGATAGGGATCATCTTGCAGGATATCCTGAAAGACGATCCCTCACTCTCTTAGATCTGCCATGTACATTGGCCAAACCTGGCCTTGGGGTGGGGCGTGAGATAAGCACTGTGCTGCCTTTGAACACCTGTGGCTGGCCCAGGCCGGCTGACTGGGGCTCAGGCTGTGAGGCTTTTTAACTGTGGTGCAGAAATTCAGGCCCAGGCTCAATCCTGATCATCTGCACCACAGTTAAACAGCCTCGTAGCTCAAGCCCCACAAGCCCGAGTAGGCCGGCCCAGGCCAGCCGCAGGTGTTTGACCACATACCCTAAAGCCTTGGACTGTTCAGAAAGGTTTGGAGGGTTTTGAAATGACACTTATCCAGTGTTCCCGCTAATCTTCTATCTCCGTGTGCGGAATGAATTTTGTTGTGTCACACATCACCTTCATATCGGTGCACAAAACAAAATTCATGTGGTGGGGATGGGGCCGAGGGGTTCAGAGTGTGGGAGGGGGCTCAGGGCTGGGGCAGAGGGTTGGGGTTCAAGGGGGGGAGTGAGGGCTCGGGTGGGGCCGGGGATGAGGGGTTTGGGGTGCAGGCTGCCCTGGGGCTGCGACGGGGAGAGAGGACTCCCCCCAGCCCTCTCTTGCCACAGCAGCTCCGGTGGCGCTGGGCCAAGGGAGGGGCTCCTGTCCCCTGGCCACGACAAGTCCGGGGCACGTCTGCACTGGGGCCGGCGTCCAGTGAAGGGGGCACCTCTCCCCGCCGCAGCAGGTCCGTGGTGGGGGAGAGGTATCTCTTCCCGCTGCGGCCCTGAGCCCCTGCATGGGGCTTAATCGGCAGCTGAGCAGCTGCACAGCTTACAGGGAACTTAGCACTTACCATACCTGGGTCTTAACTCCTGGTGTCAGTCCACTAAGAAATCAGGGTGGCCCTTAAAATGCATACATAGGTTTACATGACAAGGTTGGTTTGCTTGTATCTTAAACATATTTTCTGTACAACGGGTGGGTGGCTGTTCATGTGTTTTTACATTTAAGGCCCCAGTCCTGCAAACACATGTATGTGTTTAGTTTTACATTTGGACTTCATGTCTTTGCAGAACTGGGGCCTATGTGGTTACCTTTGATTCAATAAAAGTGCTGGGGTGATGTCAGTGAACCTTTGTGGTATGGTGCTTGTGACGAGACTTAGCTGCAGGGATTCATAATACCAGGTATCCTAATTATAACTCCTGGAGCAGCACAGCAGCAGAGCCACCTGAACACATAGGAAAGACGCAATATACCATACTGATTCTTGGGGTGGAGTGGGTGGTTTAAGTGATTTTTATCTCCCCTCCCCCCCTTCTCCCAAATGTCTGGATGAACTGTAGCCTGATATACCACCTAGTTTTAAGTGAAAATAGCTAGGCATTTCCTTAATATTGACCTTATGATTGCTTTATTGCTCTGCATTTCATCCTAATGGACCCACATTTAGGGGTAATAAGGAGTAGGTGAATCCATGAGATCAACCTTGAAAACCCCCACAATAGCTGTGTGAGAGGAGGAGTGGTTGGGCCCTGGTTGAGGTGGATTCTGCATCTATGCTAGTCAGATGGGGAGGGGAGGTGAGAGAGAGAGAGAGAATGAATCATGTATGAAATGGGTTCTATGTAACACTAAATGAAAGAGTTCAAATAAAGTATGCAGAAGAGGTTGGAGGCAGAAGCTATTCTGAGAACCAGGGCTGGCTCCAGGCACCAGCCCACCAAGCATGTGCTTGGGGCGGCACCTTCAGGGGGGCGGCGCGGCGGGGCCCTGGCCGGGCTCTCCGCCCTCCCCCCGGCGCTCTGGCCGCCGGAGGCTCTCCACCCTCCTCCCGGTGCTCTGGCCACCGGGGAGAGTGAAGAGCTCCGGCCGGGCTCTCCGCCCTCCTCCCGGCGCTCTGGCCACCGGGGAGAGCAGAGAGCCCCGGCCGGGCTCGCCGCCCTGCTCCCAGCACTCTGGCCGGTTGGGGATTGCAGGCCCGCGGCCGGGCTCTGCGCCCTCCTCCCGGCGCTCTGGCCGCTGGAGGCTCTCCACCCTCCCCCCGGCGCTCTGGTCACCAGGGAGAGCAGAGAGCCTCGGCTGGGCTCGCTGCCCTGCTCCCAGCGCTCTGGCCGCTGGGGAGAGCGGAGAGCCCCGGCCTGGGTCTCCGCCCTGCTCCCAGCGCTCTGGCCGGTCGGGGATTGCGGGCCCACGGCCAGGCTCTGCGCCCTCCCCTGCCGCGCTGCGGGGGGGGTGTGTGGCAGCGGGTGGCTTTTTTGCCTAGGGCGGCAAAAAAGCCAGAGCCGGCCCTGCTGAGAACACAGTCAGTATGAGGAAATTCTACTAGAATTCTTGGGAAATCCTTTTTCCCTACCCAGAGGCTTGGCTGCGCATTGAGGCTGATGTCACAACAGGAAATGTAGCTGCCAATTACGCAATAAAGCCACTTCTGGGTAAGTGTTAACTGTGTATTTTGTATTCATTGAGTACGTGGGAGTACATGTTGTTTAGAGACTGGGCGTGTATGACAAACATGTGGAGAGCCAGTTCTCCCAGGGGAGGTGCAGTAGAATACAAGGTGACTCCTGTCCAGGATGTCAGAGAGTCACCCATGGGTGCTGTGTCGTGTATTGACACAAACTTGTCACGTATTCACCTGCTCTCCTTCTTCCTGCTTATCTCTTGTTACAAGCTGCTTTTCATTCTAGAAGCTTAGCTATAAACCAGCCCAAGTCTGCAGGCTCCACTCATGCTCAAGGAGTTTGCTTCAGCACTATGTACTGAAGAAACTGGTGGGTAGAGAGGCAAACTGGCAGAGGTCTGGAAAGAATGGGAGAAATTCATAAGAAAATCCTCAAATAGCCAAAGTAAGATGAGTCTTAAAATATTGAAAGCTTAATCATTAATCACTTTGTCTCGGGGCTCACAGTGCAATCCAGACCAGTGAGGGGTTGTCACCTCTTGCCTTGCAGCCCTGAGTGCCTCACAATGCATTAATGGTGTAGCAAACAGCCTGGGACGCTCCCTGTCAGCTGGCCGGTGTGCAGGTCATGCGTGTCTGTGTGCTAGACAGCCCTGGTTCAGCAGCTCTGACCCCAGCAGTCTGTCTACAGCTTCGCTGTGGCTTCCACCAGCAGGGTGACCCCAACACACTCCCAGTCCCGAATTTCCTCAGAACTGTGTGCCTAGGAGTGTCCAGCCCTGGACAGCTAAAGAAAAATAAAGTTTGCTGCTCCTTTAAAGAGACAAAGGTACATTACAGATTAACAACTTAGCGGCAGTAAATATACCCATCCCTGCAAACACGGCATGGAGCTTGTATCTAGTAAAAATAAAACAAATTTATTAACAATAGGATGTAGGTTAAATGGTACCGAGTAAAAACAAAGTTAGAAAGGGTCACAAGGAAATAAAAGTGAAACCATGCATCTAAAAGTCTAAACCGTAGGGCAGGTCTACACTTAAGCCGCCTCATTGGCGCAGCTGCAGCACTTCAATGAAGATGCTCTGTGCCGACGGGAGAGAGCTCTCCCATTGATGGAGTTAATCCACCTGAGAGGCAGTAGCTATGTTGTCGGGAGACGCTCTCCCGTCAACGTAGCACTGTCTACACCCGGGGTTAGGTCAGTATAACTACGTCATTCAGAGAGGTAGATTTTTCGCACCCCTGAATGACATAGTTAATCTGATGTAGGTCTGTAGTGTAGACCATATCTCAATCTAGCAAGGTACAGTAGACTTTGTTCAAGATGATTTCTCTCACCAGTCTTCCTTCTTCCCAGCCATGGCTGACTTTCCCTCACTTGGGACTATCCACAGAAGTACAAGGTGTTGGTTTCCCTTGTCTTCCAAGGTGAAAGATCTTTGTCTAAGCAGGTTTCTCACCTATGTTCAGTTTTCAGAGACTTTGACTCCACTCCCATCCCTTGGTTGAAAGACCCATCTTTCTCAGCTTGCAAGAGCTCTGTTCCCTTGTTTCTATCTAGTGAGGGATGCGGAAGATGGCTTCTGTCCTTGCGTATATCTTCCAAAGCTCGGTGACCTTGTTACAAGAGATAGGATGATGTCATGCTGTTCTTCCCCTCCGGTGGACTTCCTATCCCCCTGCTGATTCATATGTAAATAGGGCTTCCATTGTTTTTGGTCACTCTCAGCTTAATTTTATTGGAGACCGGTAGGTAGTTGCCTTCTCCCTATCGGGGGGAAAGCCGGTTTCTCCCTGTGTTTGGTCATAGACTGCAAAGCCTAATACAGTGAGTATCCGTAATTCCTCAGACAGTGTTAATACAGACATTTCACACTGCTATCCTCACTGTGTGATAAGCTTTCACAAAGCACCTCACTCAATACACTTGGTGTACAATATTACTGCCTGACAAGTCAGCTGACTCAATTGCTTAGTACTTGAGGTTCAGCTCCCCTGTCTTGATAGATCAGGAAACCTTTGCAATGGATTCTTCGAAAAGTAAAACTCAGACCAAGCTTCTCTCTACTGCTGAGTGTAGACGCCATGGTATCTCCTCCTCCTCCATTTGTTAACTCAATAGCTTTGTTTACCTAAATGGACCTTTATTGTCTTTGCCTGGTGTCAGGGTTCCCTCCCCACTCTGAACTCTAGGGTACAGATGTGGGGACCTGCATGAAAGACCCCCCCTAAGCTTATCTCTACCAGCTTAGGTTAAAAACTCCCCCAAGGCACAAATTCTTCCTTGTCCTTGGAACGGTATCGCTGCCACCACCAAGTGAGTTAGATTCGAGGAAAAGGACCACTTGGAGTTCCTGTTCCCCCAAACCCCTTCACCCCCTTTCCTGGGGAGGCTTGAGAATAATATACCAACCAAATAGGTTAACAAAGTGGGCTGGTCTGTGTGGTTTTTAGGACACTAAAAACCAATCAGGTTCTTAAAAGCAGAACTTTATTATAAAGAAAAAGTAAAAGAAGCACCTCTGTAAAATCAGGATGGAAGGTAATTTTACAGGGTAATCAGTTCAAAACACAGAGGATTCTCCTCTAAGCAGAACTTTAAAGTTAAAAAAAACAGGAATAAACCTCCCTCTTAGCCTAGGGAAAATTCACAAGCTAAAACAAAAGATAATCTAACGCATTTCTGTCCTGTTACTTACAATTTGTAATCTTAGATGCTTAGTTCAGATATGGCTTTAGGAGATGTATTTTCCCTGCCCTGGTTCCTCGCTGACCTGGAGAGAGCACACACAGAGAGCCCAAACAAAACTTTCCCACCCCCCCCCCCCCCGATTTGAAAGTATCTTCTTTCCTTATTGGTCCTTTTGGTCAGGTGCCAACCAGGTTATTTGAGCTTCTTAACCCTTTACAGGTAAAGGAGGGATTTTATGCTACCCTTAGCTGTATGTTTATGACACCTGGTGACTAGGCTGGTTAGAGAAGCAAATGTTACTTTGTCTAGGGCAGACCTGTTGACCAACTCCCTGACACGCCTGTCTTAAACACATTTTAGTCATCATTCCAGCATATGTCCATAACTCTTAACACACCACGTATGTATATCACGCAAGAATATTGAAGATCAGTGAGTTGTTAGTTTTTCCAGTTACATATTACATGACACCTTTTAAATACAGATTATAGTCCTAGTGAGTTGGGGTACCATGAATTGGTCAGGCCAGCTGAAACTCGCTACCTGATACCAGTGAGCCTTTGGCACTGACATGCTCTTAAGGTCTCACACTCAAACCTGGAAAACTAACTGTCCCTCTCCTCCCAGACATTTTAGGGAAATGCAAGGAAAAACATCAAGCCATGCCTGTGTCATGTTCCATTAAACAACAATACAGAATGGGGGGGAGGTAGAGGACCATTTTTGATTCTTGCTGAGGACAGGTAAAGCCTGCTGGTGTTTTCTGTGCGGGAAGCACTGGTGATATAACCATTAGCCTCACCTGGAATTCGGAGACCCATTGTAAATGACTGGAATTGGTGAACTAGAGCGTAAGAGAACAGGCACAAAAAGCAAAGTTAGAACATCACAACAGAGGCAATATGGGGGGGGTCCTTCCAGATTTCTGTCAGTGTTTGCTGGCCCCTCTCGGTCACATGGTGCAGCTGGGCCCTCTCCCTGTGCTGCAGCTGTTGGAACCCCTGAGCTGCTGCCGGTAGAGGCAGGAGCAACAGCTGGGAGCTGCAGGGAGGAGCCGCTGCTTGCAGGGAGGGGAAGCTGAGGGGAAGGGGGAGGATCTGGTGTGTGTGTGTGTGTGTGTGTGACTTGAACTGTTCTGGGGCTGGCCAAACCTTTAAATTGTGCTCCTCCTTCTCCCCCCCTTTACAGGTCGTCTCTGATCACAACATGCACTTCACTGAACAATTTAGTTTAATTATTTACAGTGCTTCACAGTGTTCTAGTCGTCCATCTATCTGTAGTATCTTTTGTAAAGGTAGTGACATCTTCCTTATCGGAGACTGTAGAGGTGCCAGCTGCCTCCTGGGTGGAGGTCATTCTGTGGTGCCTGCTCCAGTTTCTCTCCTCTTCCGGGTCCCTTAACTCTCAGTCCGCAATAATTACAGCTTTTCCCTCCTGGGCTCCCATGGATTGAGTATTTGCACACTGGCCCTCTAGGCCCCAACCCAGTTCAGACACTCTCTCCCTTTACTTAGGGACACCCCAGAGCTAGGACCCAGTTCAAAATCTCTCAGGCTTTATCTGGCTGGAGCTCTGCCGCCTTCAGCCCTCTGGTCCACAGCCCTTGCAGGCCGAACCCCTTCTCTCAGGGCAGGTCTGCAGGATTAATGCTGCATCGGCAAAGCGCTTTGATGAAGACACTCAGAGCTGATGGGGGAGCTCCACAAGAGGCTTAGCTACTGCCTCTCGCGGAGGTGGAGTAACTATATCCCACAGTATTCTTGCCGGCAAGTTAAAGAAGTATGGGCTGGATGAATGGATAGAAAGCTGGCTAGATCGTCAGGCTCAACGGGTAGTGATCAACGGCTCCATGTCTAGTTGGCAGCCGGTTTCAAGCGGAGTGCCCCAAGGGTCGGGCCTGGGGCCGGTTTTGTTCAATATCTTCATTAATGATCTGGAGGATGGCGTGGACTGTGCACCCTCAGCAAGTTTGCAGATGACACTAAACTGGGAGGAGTGGTAGATACACTGGAGAGTAGGGATACGATACAGAGGGACCTAGACAAATTAGAGGGTTGGGCCAAAAGAAACCTGATGAGGTTCAACAAGCACAAGTGCAGAGTCCTGCACTTAGGACGGAAGAGTCCCATTCACTGTTACAGACTAGGGACCGAATGGCTAGGAAGCAGTTCTGCAGAAAAGGACCTAGGGCTTACAGTGGACGAGAAGCTGGATATGAGTCGACAGTGTGCCCTTGTTGCCAAGAAGGCTAACAGCATTTTGGGCTGTATATGTAGGGGCATTGCCAGCAGATCGAGGGACGTGATCATTCCCCTCTATTCGACATTGGTGAGGCCTCATCTGGATTACTGTGTCCAGTTTTGGGCCCCACACTACAAGAAGGATGTGGAAAAATTGGAAAGAGTCCAACGGAGGGCAACAAAAATGATTAGGGGGCTGGAGCACATGAGTTATGAGGAGAGGCTGAGGAAACTGGGATTGTTTAGTCTGCAGAAGAGAAGAATGGGGGGGGGGATTTGATAGCTGCTTTTAACTACCTGAAAGGGGGTTCCAAAGAGGCTGGAGTTAGACTGTTCTCAGTGGTAGCAGATGACAGAACAAGGAGTAATGGTCTCAAGTTGCAGTTGGGGAGGTTTAGGTTGGATATTAGGAAAAACGTTTTCATTGGGAGGGTGGTGAAGCACTGGAATGAGTTACCTAGGGAGGTGGTGGAATCTCCTTAGAGGTTTTTAAGGTCAGGCTTGACAAAGCCCTGGCTGGGATGATTTAGTTGGGGATTGGTCCTGCTTTGAGCAGGGGGTTGGACTAGATGACCTCCTGAGGTCCCTTCCAATCCTGATATTCTATGATTCTATCAGTGGGAAAAGCTCTCCCGCCAACATAGCCCTGTCTGCATGGAGTGTTAGGTTGACATAAGTACGTTGCTCGGGAGGCGGAGTGGGGGTGGATTTTTCACAGCACTGAGCAAGGAGGTAGGTATGCCAAAGTGTGTGTGTGTAATGAGAGTTGGCTAGCCCCAGCCCTGAAGGGGTGAGATGCCCTGTTACAGAGACCTTGCTGGCTCATGGAGAGTATTGACAATCCCCACCCTGACCCCATCACCCCTTGCATGGCACTGGCTGTAGGAGTATAGCCTGAAGCAGAAGTAACTCCTTGTAGTTCAATAAGCAAGAAAAAGGCCACAGGCCAGAACTAAAGTCATATTGTGGTGATATCCCCTATACATGATAGTGTATAGGGTGCATTAATGTAAATATAGAGAAAACTCACTGTAACAGCTACTTATCTGTATTTATCTCTGAAAACCATGCCCTTTCTCCTTACCAGTCACGCTCTCTACATCTAATGAAGATGCTTTGTGAGGATGAGCTTTGGTCTGTAGTAATTTCCCCAGCTGTGCACAGTCTGAGTGCTTTCTCCTGTGCCAGCACGTGCTGGTGAGCATGGGCATGGAGCTTTCACTTATTAAATTAAATCTTGGGATTAAAAAGGGGTGTGTGGAGGTGTGTGTACATAGCAGGTCTGGTATTGTGCTCATCCAAATGTGAATTGAACCTAACATCTCTCCAAAAAAACATATGTGCTTTGGATGAAGTGCAGATGGCCTTTAAATGATTAAATTGAAGGACATGCCAATAGGGTTTAGCTAAAGCTGAGCCCTATTCCGCAGTGTGTTTACACCGTCAGACGGAAGAGCTGACATTTTCTGAATTCTTCCTTTAAAGCAAACAGCCCGCTGACACTCCGCTCACGGTGCTCTGCGCCTTAATCAGAGGCCCCCAAGGAACTTTGGCCTCTGTTACTGGGGGCTCCTACTCCCTGGGCTGCTCTCACGTCTTGGAGAGGTTGTCGGATTTCCCCTGCATCTGTTTTAGAATGGGCAGGACTGACTCAGAGCAGAGAGCTGCTACGGAGAAACCGTCCAATGAAAAAGAATCCATCTTCTCCAGTATGCGGCTGCAGACTTGGCTGGTGCCCCCGCCCTGTCGTTTTGATGATGACATTGCTGTGTAGAGTGTCTGAGGCCTTGTCTGGGCTCAGGAGTAGCCCTGACTTGGCAGCACATTAGGGTGTAACTGGCACAACACTGAACATGATGGGTCCTTTTCTGCACCAGCTGCAAGGTCTGGTGAGCACCATGTTGGCAAACACAATGGTTCAAAATTCTGCTGGACTGTGGTAATGTGTCACAGTGCAGAGAAGGACAGGCCAGGGTCTGCACCAGTTGAGCTGACTGAGTTTTCCCCAGGGCACCCACAACTGCACTGAGGGGTCAACCCCAGCCTCAGTCCCAGGACGGGCCTCTGCGCTGAGGAGTGCACAGCACCCTGGCAAGGGGGGACTGGCAGAGTATGCAGCCTGGCTTTTGTTGTCGGGATACTTTTCTTTGTTAGTTATTACCCATTTTCAGTCTCTCCCCTGCCTCCCCCCAACACACACCCTTTTATTCAGAGCCTTTGACCAGCCCCTGCCGTGGGGGTCATGCCCTCTGTGACTGGCTTGTTCCCATGGGGTTCAGCCGCCATTCTGAGCTATGTGCGGCCTTATTTGAAGTAACACTAATACAATAGCCATGTTTGCCTATGAGCCCCTCAGTTTGAAACCCCTGCTTCAGGGAAGACGACAGTGGCACTTTCCAAACCTATTCTACTGAAACCAGGCACTGAAGTTGCCAACCTAAATGCAAATATGGCTTTGTTTCCTGTTTCTAGAACAGGAACTTTAAAGGTGGGGTGTACTTTCAGTTGCTCTGTGGGTATTCTTAGTAAAAAGGGGGTTTTGTTAATTTTGCATGTGTTTAGTCCTTGGAGTAAGGAGATTGTTTGTTTGTTTTTAAACCATGTAAGACCCGCACTATATTGCGGGGTAGCGATTAAGTGGAGTGTTTCTTCTCTCCTCGGGCTGGTACCAGGGTGTGCCGACAGCAGAATGCATGCTGGGTTGTTATTCCATGTAGGAGCCAGTGACCTATGGCAGGTCTGAGGACTTTCAGACCTAGTAAATATCCGATACAAATTTGAGGCCTGATCCAAAGCACATTGACGTGTGAGTCTTCCCTGAGTGGGGCAGGATCTCACGCTGCTCCTGTATTGTGCAGCTGGTTTTGTTGTGCTTGGTTAAGAGGGCAGTTTTTCATGTTCATAGGATTTTATTCAGATCCAAACCCCCTCCTCCACCCATGTCCCCATCCTTGGTTATAAAAGAAATGTGTTTCTTCAAACCTTTACAGAGAATTGTATGGGTCTTTTGGAATCTGCATACTCACTGTCTGTCATGGTCCTTTCCAGTTGGTGCACTGCATGTGGAATTTTCCCAGCCTGTGAATCTTGAGGAAGTTGAGAAGATAAACCCTGAAGTGAGAGAAGGAGGCCGATATGCTCCAAAAGACTGTAAAGCACTTCAGAAAGTAGCAATCATCATACCATTCAGGAACCGTGATGAGCATCTGAAGTACTGGCTGTATTATCTCCACCCAATCCTTCAAAGGCAACAGCTTGACTATGGAGTGTATGTCATCAATCAGGTAAGGACTTGGGACGTGCATACGTTCACAGAATAATGGCTATAATACTTCCGTGCAAAGGTGCAGTTGGCTTATACTCAGTAACCAACTTGCTGGTTGAGCAGATTAATGCACAAAATGAAAGAGTGAAGAGTCGGGAATCTTCACTGCACAATCTGCAAACAAATCCAAACACTTCTGCTAGTTGCTTTTATAGCTTTAGAAAAATGCTTCCCCCAGTAAACTGAAATCCAGTTCTCAAGTTAGGCAAATTCCTTGTGAGTAACTTCTACTTAAGTAGCCATTTTGAAGAGAACTTTTAGTAATAGAGTCTCATCTTATTTCCACCAGGATACACTTATCACCAACTTGTGCAGGACTTTCAGTCCTAGATTCTGAGGCCAGAAGGGATCATCAGATCCCTAGTCTGACCGCCTGTGTGATGCAGGCCAGATACCCAGATAACCCCCAGTAACACTAATAGGAACAGTGCACTAACTGTCCTGCGTGTGGATAGAACATAGATCTCTTATAGATGTAGACAAGTCCATTTCAAGTAAATGGAATAGAAAAAAATTACTGGCATTACTTCCAATATACACCTCTACCGCAATATAACGCGACCCGATATAACACGAATTTGGATATAACGCGGTAAAGCAGTGCTCCGGGGGGGGCAGGGCTGCGCACTCCGGTGGATCAAAGCAAGTTCGATATAACGCGGTTTCACCTATAACGCGGTTAAGATTTTTTGGCTCCCGAGGACAGCGTTCTATCGAGGTAGAGGTGTATTTGCCTTTTAGCCCTGCCTATGTCCCTCTCCAAACAACATGACTGGCTTGAGCATATGCCATGATTCCAAAAAAAATTGGCTGTTGTGCACACATTGAGCAGCTTAACAAGTTAAGAAAAATGCATTAGTTGTGATGAAAGGGCTCCTCTATCACTCCGAAGGGTGCCAATGAAGTCTCTCTGAGTATCTGGCACATAGATATTAACACAGCATCTCTGTCTAGTTTTGGATCCCAGCCCTGTGCAATGCTGAAAGGCAGCACGCTCCCTGGAGCATAGCTGTTTCTAGAGTCAAGAGAGACAAGGTGGGTGAAGTAATATCTTTTATCGGCTCAGCTTTACCTTGCCCACCTTGTCTCTCTAATACTCTGGGATCAACCTGGCTACGACAACACTGCAAACAACAATGGATGGTATCTAAAGTCAAGATCAGTTGGTATGTTCAGGTGCAGCAGAAAGGTTTGAACTTTTCTCTGTGCCTCAGGAAATGGATTGCTATGCATTTATGCTAATGGTAAATACTCACCTAAGGAATGTTAATACTTACCTGCTGTGCTTGATATGACTTTGTTCATGTTTCTGTGATGGCAGAGTGCTCTATTTACAGATGATATGCAACTGCAAATAACAGATTATTTTAGCTTAGATTATAATGTACTGTCATTAATCCCCCTCAAATCATTTTTGTTTATATGTGTAACATGCTTATATATCAGACCATACTGGTGATGGAATCAGCTTTCCTACAACTGGTAATAACATGCTCGACTAACTATACTAAATGTTATCCCTGAAGTTGCTCTGCAGACCCCCTTTGCAGCATAGCATAAATGACCATTTAGAGTGCAGCTCTCCAGACCACACGCCTCTCACAAATGGTGGCGTAAATACCCAGCCACCCCTAGCTCGTGAAGATGGTATTTTGATGCACTAAGGATCCACTGTGAACATGCATATATTTTGTTTGCCCATATAGTGAAACTAGTGTTCTGGTAAAATCCCCATTGAAAACACACGTGTGGGGGTGGGGACGAAGCTGGATGCCTCTGCGTTCTGTACTTCCTCCCACCAGAATGCTCCTCTCACCCAACATGCTAGTTTCACAAGTTGGGAACATTTGCATAACTTGGAAAGTCATAAGTTAGTGGTGTGTGGCCGTTTCTAATAAATGGTCACTGGTTGCTCTAAGTTTCATATGTTAAATGTTAGGGTGTGCAGGATCTTGTTTAAAATATGGGATTTCAGTCCTACGACTGGGGTTACTGCTCACTGTAAATATCTCCTATCATATGATAGCTTTTCAGGGGCCTTTGAAAAATGACTTGTGGCCTTGGGCTAGTTGCTAGTGAGTGGATATCCACATCACAGTGGTGATAGCACCGCTGGGACTAATCTCCAGTGGTTAGTGCCTGGCAATGAAGGCGAGCACTGCCCGGTCATGGGGACCGAACTATATCATAGGGCATTTGTTACATGCTCTAAAATTAACCTGCACAAAAATTATCTAGTCAGTCTTTTAAAATATGCCCCCTTGCCGAAAAGTTAAACAGACATGGTGCCAATATACTGAGTATACAGACCCTAGTGAGGTACAGTTCATTCTTCTGCAAGTATCTCCTTGACGGGAGGGCAATGATTATCTGTAGTAACTGACGTGACCTAATTTGCAGCTAAAATGTTTGCCTTCTCCTGTGCTGAAGTCTAAACATGTTCTGCACATCTCTGAAACATTATGTCTGTAACATTGAGAACTGTCAGTGGCACTAAGCCAGCCGCCACCCTCCGTGGGGGCGAGAGGAAAGCTGCGTCAGGGGCGGTTACAGAAGTAGAGGAGGAAAACGTTCTTATTTCTCTGCTGTCTTGACAATTGCTTTTCTCTTTTTCTTGTCTGTCCTTCCCTTTGCATCCATCCTTCCTTTTTTTTTTTCTTTCTTTTTTTTTTCCTTCTAGTGGGGAAATTTTACCTTTACTTGTTAATCGTGTCTATAGCAAAGCAGTCACTGAAGCAAGGAAAATTACTGTGTGATCTGATTCTTGCACTCCACCTACGTGCTCTTCTGTACCCTACATCTCATAGAAAGAGAGAGGAGCGCTGACCCTTACTGCTGCTGCACTGGTAATGTCAAACTTCTTCCTTTCAGTGCAATGCAATTCAGGCATGAATCCATTGCATCTTCACCATTCAATTCGTGGCTGGCTGAAATGCGCCACATTAATGCTGGACTGAAGTCAGAAAAATGGTATTTGTAAAGTGTCTGGGGTATAACCAGAGCCAGTGGAAAACATGAGCGGGGGAGGGGGGGATGCAGAGCAGCAATTTTATGGTCTGTTGTTTTTTAAAATCTAGTCTTTTTTTTTTTTTTTTTTTTTTTAAATTCCTCCTGATGTAAATGGATACATTTCTGCCAACCCCAGTTAATGAGGCAATCACCTATCTTCAGTGGAACAAATACCATCAACACATTTGTGAACCTGACCTTTGGCCTGTTCTCCTCAATTAAGTGTGAACCTAATTTGGGCCATTAACATGCCAACATCTATTAAAATGGGTAATCTAAGAAATAAACCTGCAGCTGTGCCTTGCTTGTGGGAGATAAAAAAGATGTTACAATGAACAATCGATTAGGACAGCTGGAACTTGCAAGATCCCTCTAATGTTTTGCATCTGCAAACAACAGTCATGCCGCGTAATCTACAAGCACTGGTCACAATGTGTTGCAACACCTGAGATGAGGTCTTCAGGTCAGATCTACCTGACCCAGCCCAGACAACAATGGAAGCCACAAGTGCCACTGCCCCACCAGCTTAGCTGGTCCTCCAAACTACATCCCACAATGCCATACCTCATGTTTAGAATGCCCCTGGGCATTATGGGATAGGCACTCCAGGAGTTGTGGAATGCACCAGTAGGCCTGTGAGTGAGATGACCATCCGTTCCCTGTAACCACTTTCCTCCTTTGGTGTCCATTCCTGGGGACGAGGCAGTCTTTAAAAACATTGGGGCAAATTCCTCCCAGGTAAAACTCAAGTGACCAGTTTGGGTGTCATCTCAGTCACTCTCTCCAGGATGGGAACTCTGCTTATTTGTTCCCTACATAATTCTCTTGCCCCATTACTTGGCTCCTCCCAGTCTGTACTGAGTTTATCCTCCTGCCCCCCTGGGAGGCAGAGCAATCCCATTGCTGTAGGTGAGGAACTTCCCCATGATCACACAGGGAGTGTGTGGTAGAGCAGGGAATTGAACCTGGGTCTCCTGAGTTAGCACCTCAGCCACTGAACCAGCCTTCCCCTCCTAGAGCCCTCACTTGACTTGGCTGCTGGGTGTAGCTACATCCACAGTTACCCCTGCTAACACATTCACCCTGATATATGCACTTACAAAGTTTTTAAAAAGAGGGTTCTCTTTAGCAACTTGACTGTGCACATGGCTGTGAGTGTCACATTATGTTACTAAAGTGGGTAGAGGGATTGGGGAGGATTAGAAAATTCCCTGCAAATTTCAGTTATTTTTCCAGCAATTTCCCACTGGCCCTGGCTATGCTGTGATTGCATGTGTGATACATTGTGTGGTATCTGACTGTGCTCATGTGTGGGTGTTGTGTTTTTACATGTTATTTCACAGGGCAGGATGGAGCTGCTGGCTGTGTTTTTGAAAGAATAAAAAGAAATGCTGCCTAGCTCCTATTTGCCAGCTTGCTGGGTCACTCTGCTTGTGGGATAGTGTACAGCAGAGGCAGATGCTGTTGTTTCTATGATCTCCTGTGGGTACTGAGAAGAAAAATAAGAGTCTCCTGTGAGGAGGCTGCTCAGAACAGCCCTGACCTTCTGTTGGGAGCAACGCCAATTGCTCTCTTTTGCATGTGTGCCGGAAGGCAGTTGTGCAAGGCACCCGCAACAGCTGGTTATTCCTTAATCTCCTCACCTTCAATCTGGAAAGCAGCTGACAACTGTGTGGCCTGTAAGTGTCCACGGCACTCCATTCCCTGCATTCTGCTGATGGCCTGCTCAGCGGGCAGCACGCACCTCCAGCTGCAAGTCAAATAACAGACATTTCTGCGCCACGCTCTGTTCCTGGTGTTTTCTGTTAAGGAATTATTTTACTCACTGCAGCAATGTTGTGGCTACTGCTGGCTGCATGGCACCAGGGCCTGAAGAGTCAATAATATTCCTAGTGAATAACGTCCAGTGTGGACTTGAAACGCATTGGATGCTGCAGCAGTCCTAGAGAAGTAATCAAATACATGTAGATTTAGACTGGGGCTTTCAAAGAAGTGTCTAGGAGATAGTTCTCTGAAAACATTGGCTCAGTGTGCAGCGACAGTCAAAAAAGCAAACAGAATGTTGGGAATCATTAAGAAAAGGATAGATAATAAGACAGAAAATATCATATTGCCTCTATATAAATCCATGGTACGCCCACATCTTGAATACTGTGTGCAGATGTGGTCGCCCCATCTCAAAGAAGATCTATTGGAACTGGAAAAGGTAAGGGAGAAGGGCAACAAAAGTGATTAGGGAATGGAACAGCTTCCATATGAGGAGAGATTAAAAAGACTGGGACTGTTCAGCTTAGAAAAGAGCCAACTAAGGGGGGGAATATGATAGAAGTCTGTAAAATCATGACTGGTGTGGAGAAAGTGAATAGGAAATGTTATTTACCCCTTCACCGAACACAAGAACTAGGGATCACCCAATGAAATTAATTGGCAGCAGGTTTAAAACAAATAGAAGGAAGTATTTCTTCACACAACGCACAGTCAACCTGTGGAACTCCTTGCCAGAGGATGTTGTGAAAGCCAATCATAGAATATCAGGGTTGGAAGGGACCTCAGGAGGTCATCTAGTCCAACCCCCTGCTCAAAGCAGGACCAATTCCCAACTAAATCATCCCAGCCAGGGCTTTGTCAAGCCTGACCTTAAAAACCTCTAAGGAAGGAGATTCCACCACCTTCCTAGGTAACCCATTCCAATGCTTCACCACCCTCCTAGTGAAAAAGTTTTTCCTAATGTCCAACCTAAATCTTCCCCACTGCAACTTGAGACCATTACTCCTTGTTCTGTCATCAGGTATCACTGAGAACAGTCTAGATCCATCCTCTTTGGAACCCCCTTTCAGGTAGTTGAAAGCAGCTATCAAATCCCCCCTCATTCTTCTCTTCTGCAGACTAAACAATCCCAGTTCTCTCAGCCTCTCCTCATAAGTCATGTGCTCCAAACTATAACAGTGTTCAAAACAGAATTAGATCAGTTCACGGAGGACAGGTCCATCAATGGCTATTAGCCAGGATTGGCAGGGACACAACCCCATGCTGTGGGTGTCCCTAGCCTCTGACTGCCAGAAGCTGGGAATGGGCGACGGGATGGATCACTTGATGATTAACTGTTCTGTTCATTCCCTCTGGGGCACCTGGCACCAGCCACTGTTGGAAGAGAGGATACTGGGCTGGATGGACTATTGGTCTGACCCAATATGGACGTTCTTATGTCTCTTGGGGAGTTAGGCACCTAAGCGTTAAGGCCATGATCCCACAGACACTTGCACGCAAGCAGGCCTGTCACAGTCCTGTCCAAAATATCTCTCCCTGTGCTGCTGGTGACACAGCACTGTTGGTAACGTGGCGATCAGGCTGCTTTGGTGTTCAGGGACAAGAGTACCCTGCACTCCCCATGCTGCCACCTCAGGCGTGGAGCTACGAGAAGGGAGCAGTAGGCGCATATGTTAGCCTTCCCCCTCTGAAACCTGCCTCCAAACCCAAGGTAGGTGGGTTTCAAATGCGTTTGGAGGCTTCCACTGGTCCCTTTGTGTGAGAAGTAAGCTGCAGCGTAGGGGTCTGTGGAATCCTGCCAGGAGCTCCTGGGGGGTCAGCAGAGATGGTAGGCTGGATTTCCAGACACATCAAAGGGGCTAGACGTCCAAACCCCATAGACGGCCAATGGGAGTCGGATGTCCAAGTCCCCAAGACTTCTCTAACCCCTCGTGTTAACGTGTAACACAGACATGCCCCCTGCCACACTGAGGGGATCTCTGTCACCCCTGCAGTAAGCCCGGTGCCCAGAGCCTTACCCTCTCCCACGAGTGCTGCCATCTCCTCCGAGCTCTAGAGTTCATCTACACTGCATTGTAAACCCAGCTCATGTGTTTCCACGCACTCGAGCCACTGCACTGCATTGCAAAGCTGCATTTACAGTTGCTAGACCTGGGTCTCTCAGCTGTGCTAGCGCATCCATACTGCCCTATGCAACCCTTCTGAGCTGTGTCCACACTGCCAAAGCACAGGGCTTGGACCCAAGTCACAGTGGTACTTGGGCACTGACGCCCCCACCCCTCCCCAGCCAGGTTCTAGGACTTGGGTCCTGAGTGCTTGCTGACCCGGGGCAGACTGATTGGTGTGGGATCTTAGGCTCAAACCTGAGTCAGAACCTGGGCGTAGTGTGTAATGTATACATACCCCAGAAGTGGGTGCTGTGCAGAAATGGGAACCTGGGAGTACATGCTGTGCTTCCTACTTTCAGTGGACATCCGAGGCTGAAGATGGCAATTATAACCCAGTTCATGTCCCACAGGGGGATTGCTGGTTCCTTCCCAGTGTCTGACAGCTCTGCATACTCTGTGCCACTTCCCCACTGCTGGACAGTATCATGGGCAGCTGGTATTTCCTGGCTTAGAAGAGGTTTTTCTAAACAAAATGAAGCCTCCTGTTGCTTTCCTTCAAAGGCTTCGCCATGCTGGCAGTTGGCAACAGCCTTCAGAGCCCATGGGACAGAGGCTGGCCTCCCTGCCCTTGGGCCCATCCAGGAGCTTCAGATCACAGCTTGCTTCTAAGACTTTCAGAGCAGGTAACTCCAGTTTCTCCAGCAGAGCTGCTCCCATAGAACGCCACCGGTCTGAGTCTAGTCTGACTGCACTCCCCTCTCTGAGCTAGGTAGGCTTCCAACCTGCCACCAAGCAGGGAAGAGGAGTTTTCTGGGGGCTCCTTTCCTTCCCTCTGCTGTGACAGGGATGGCAGAATTGCCCACTTTAATTACAGGGTGCTCTTCTTCCTGAAGTGACAAAGAAGCGAAGGTGTTCTCTGTACATCTACAGGGCCCTGAAGGTCTAACTACAGTTGCCCCTTCCTCGGTGAGAGCCTGCTGCTGCTCCTTTGTTAGTGGTCTCCATGTAGAGGGTAGAGCCTCAAGGGTTGTGATAGACTAATGCACGGGGTTCAGTTGGGCCATATTTCCTGCTTGGTCAAAGTGCAAGGTTCTCTTCTGGCATGGTGGGGTGCATGTGTGGGGCTGTGGAAGTTAGCTATTTGGTAGGCCCCACAGAATTAGCATTCCAGCCTCCATGGGTGAGACAAATGGCTCTAGATCCCTCACTGCAGTCTGTACAAGCAACTGCTAGATCAAGTATCAAGCAGTTTGTCTGGGGGTAGCTGAGTCACAGAAGCAAAAGGGATTTCTTCTCTAACTCTTCTGTTTTTGGCTTCAGTCTCCACCATGTGAATGACCACTCTACCATCTGAGGGATTCTCTTGGTACAGATTTGCCTCTCTCATGTTAATTGACAGGGCATTAACACGGACAGCACTTGTTGTTCAGTTTGGCTCGGCAAGTTCTAAGTCCTAAGATGATGAAGAAGGGGAAGTCTTTGTTTTCATCAGGCTGCCAACTTTCTGCCCTGTATGCGAAGGGTTACCCACTTGCCTGGTTGTGAATCCACCTTGTGTGTGCTGCTGAGACCCGTTGCGACGGTCCGTTCTATGCATGGAAAAGGAAAAAGGCACTCCCTTTGAGGTTTGCATGGTGACACATTCTGCACAGGTGCTCGCTGCCTATCGTCCTTCAGATCTGAATTGGTTTGCATAACCAGAGGACAGGCAAATAAATCAGCACAGATCGTCACGTTAGCAAGAATGCCAGCTGTTTGCCTCCTGCTTAAACGTCAGAAGTAACCGAATGTGCTGCGGCTGGACGCTAGGTCTCAGTGGGGATAACAGAGCCCCACACAGACACGTTGCAAACACTGCGAGTGGAAGCTAGCTACACAGTAACAGCTGGCTGAACCCAGGGCACAGTGGCATTCCCCTAGAGGGTGATGTTTCTTTTGCCAAGAGGAAGAGGATATTTATTTATTTATTTTAGTACAGATTCAGGGCCCGGCTTTGATAGCCTTCGTTACACTGAATGATACCATTGAAGCCAAGGAGAGCACTCATAGAGCAAGGTGATACTAAACCAGAGAAAGGGTATTAGAATCTGGCCCTGATTTTTTAATTCTGCTTTTACCAAGCCTCCTCCCACCACCCCCCACAAAAATAAATCAGGAGAGAGAGTACAAAACACAGTGAATTTCCTACTTCTGTATTTTTCCTTTTGAAAGCGTTGGGATTAGTATGAGGCTAAACCCTTCAGCAGCTCGTGGGATACTGGGAAATTTAAATCTCAGTTACTCCAGCCCTGACAGTGCTTCTAAATTGTCACCAGTTGAGAAACACACAGCCCTTTTTAACAACAAATACACACAAAAAACCTCAGTGTGCTCCTTCCTGTTCTGATCGCAGCTGTAATGCCCTGGCTACGTCCTTGCTGGGATGGGGTTTCAGAAGCTTTTCCATAGCAGGGATCATGTCTTGTGAACGGCTTCCCCTCCCCTTAATGCTCACAGAGCCCCTCCCTGCCCCCCTTCCATTCACAGTCACACAATGTCCCTGTGGCAAGTACAGCAGTTGCCTATGGGAGGGACCCATCCCACCAGGAAAGGACTGGGTAGATTTTAGCCACTGGAAATGAGGAGGACCCAGCACCATGTGACTAGACAACTCTCCATGGACCATGCACAAGTGCATTTTAGCCTGCTAGGGCTTGTGGATCACAGCCTACAGTCCTCCAAGCTGCAGCAAAGCCAAGGGCTGTGTCTGAGTCACACTGTAATAACAGCCCCATCACAGAAACAGCTGCTGCCTCTAGGGTCCACAGACCTGTCTGAATCTACAGCGAGAGAGTCTAGGCGTAAAGCATAGAGGGGAAAACACCAAATGGATGAAATGCTTGCTGTCTGTGTCCCTGGCATGGATGTGCTCGGCCAGCTGAGCAGATGCCAGTTCAAGCTTGCAGTGGTAGGGGTGGTCTGACCCGATTGAGAACTCCCGTGTCCCAGCCGAATCATAGAATCCCAGGGTTGAAAGGGACTTCAGGAGGTCATCTAGTCCAACCCCCTGCTCCTTGTTGAACCTCATCAGATTTCTTTTGGCCCAATCCTCTAATTTGTCTAGGTCCCTCTGTATCCTATCCCTACCCTCCAGCATATCTACCACTCCTCCCAGTTGAGTGTCATCTGCAAACTTGCTGAGGGTGCAGTCCACGCCATCCTCCAGATCGTTAATGAAGATATTGTTTTTTTGGAAGTGATGCTTGTGTGTGTAGCCAAGCAGTCATCTCCTCAGACTCTTAGATAGATGGAGGTAAGGTGTGGGGCAGCGCCAGAGGCTCCCACCCCAGCTGGTGTCCATGTTTAGACCTCAGCTGAGGAGTTGTCTTCTGAACTGTACAAGCTTTTCCTAGATGCTTATCACCATAGTGCCAAGAGCTGGTGGTATTCTCCTCACAATACCCCCGGGAGGCACTGTCAGGAGATACTTTGCCGGTCCTCTCGATAGAGTGCGCTTGCTAAGGCCAGGTCTACGCTACAGACTTCTGCCAGCACACATCTGTTGGTCAGGGATGTGAAGGGGCGTGATCCCTGGCCGGCAGAAGCCCCACATATAATACAGTTATACCGGCAAACTAGCTTAGCTTGTTTGGCTTTTACCGTAACCAGTAGAAAGTAGCTTTGCCAGTAGAGCTGTCTCCACACTAGGGGCACTTGGCCAGTACAGCATACCAGTATTCCTAGGCTGGTAGCACACTCCTTGTGTAGATATGGCCTCAGCCCCACGTCAGCAAACCATTTATGAATGTGTTTACACTCCCATCCCTCTCCAGCAAAGAACTTCACTTTGAGCACATGGCTCACTCTCATTAAGCACACGTGCGTGCTCAGAGGAAGCATGTGAATGAGTGCTTTGCTGAGCTGGCTTTGGTGACATGCCCAGGGTCTAATAGGGCAGAGCCAGGAGAGAACCCAGTGTCTTCACCACAAAGCCATCCTTCCTCTCACCCCTTATAGTCACCCAGTCTTCACTAGAGTGTATAAGCACCTCTGAGGCCTGGGGAGAGGTTTCACACCCTAGTAGCTATCTCCTCTGTGAAGAGAACTGGTTGTTCTTTCATGTGCTTCCTAGAACCACTTGCCTTGGCCCAAAACACCTCCTCCCACTCAAACCAAGAGGCGCTTTTCTGAGATTCTGCCCAAACTCCTCACCTGAGGAGGGTTTTTAGTACGAGCTGAACATTTAGAAAGGAAGGTCGCTTGTTTAATTTGAGATACCACAAAATACCAGTGCTGGGTCACATTCTGTACATGAAGGCAGTGTCCGGTGCAGAGCTAGGGAGATTTCATAGATCATCTCCCCTCTAATGCCCACACAAGGTTGATGGGGTTCACCTGTGCGATGGGGTGGTGTAGAGAGTGAAGTGGGGATAACCTGTGCTTCTAGGATCTCATGTGCCAGTAACTAGCAGGACAAATGGAGCGTTGTCCAAGTCTGGTTATTCTGTTGTCTACCATTTCAATTTCCCCATATGTCTCTGAACTGCTACACATCAATTCAGCTGCCCAGAAAATACAGCATTTGGGCAAAGGAGTTTGGGGGCATCAACTCTTTAGATGGGTTGTAGTGCTAGTCATATTCCATCACCCATGCTGTGAGGGCTCAGGGGACTTGGACTCTGTTTGGTGGCGGTGCAGGTCCAGTGTGACAGATGGGACACTTGGTAACAGGTAAGAAATGGACAGTGTATATTAACCTCCTTAAGGTGCTTAATTGTTTTTATTTGTTTTAAATTAGGGTGGAGAAGAAACCTTTAACCGTGCTAAACTTCTGAACGTAGGCTTCAAAGAAGCTTTGAAAGAATATGACTATGGTTGCTTTGTATTTAGTGACGTAGACCTAATTCCAATGGACGACAGGAACATCTACAAGTGTTACAGCCAGCCACGGCACCTTTCTGTATCGATGGATAAGTTTGGATTTCGGTGAGAGCTCTTTTCAATGGACTGTTTGTTACTCATCTGTATTTTAACCTTCCATGCCCATGGCAGAGTGGCAGCATCTCCAGTATAAACCTCATATTGAAGGCCTGGAAAAATCACTCCTAGCTGCAATTTGTCTCAATGTAGGACTGGAACAAAAGGTTTGTCTGCAGGAGAGATTAAGTAACTGTTCTTAAAAGTTTTCAAATATCAGTCACAGGAGTAGAAAAAATAGAAGTTGATCTTTTTCAGATTTTTTGTGCTCATCTTATCCTTTATCCATTCAAGCAACCAGTAAATGCCGTTGTATCTCCATTTAAGGCAGTGGGGTTGCTCCTACCTAAGTCCCGGGTGATTTTGGCCCTGTGTATTTAGCATTGTGTTAGCAGAGTTTGTCAGGATTTCTGGGCCAGGAGGTTTTCCAGAATGGCTACCCCTGGGATATTGGAAAATCCCAGTACGCTCTGCTGTGAGGAGAGTGTGTCCCTTGCCGACCAACAGTCACCATGCCTGCTCTTGGGGACAAGGATATGATCTTCTTGGCCATATCATCAGCTTATTCATCATGACTTGTCTGACAGGGAAACCCCACAGATATTTGCACCTAGAAATGGCGGCGTGGTAGAATTTTCAGCCATTAATGTATGGGCTGAGGCATTGTGGTTATGGTGGGTGAGTGATCAGGGAAGACAGCACCAAAAGAGAAATGCTAAATGTGTCTGTGCTCCACCTAATGCATGAACACACACACACACACCTAGCCCTGCTTGTCTTTCCAGTGACAGACCCCACCCCCCGCCCCGCTAGTCATTCCAGTGACAGACCTCACCCCCCGGCCCCNACAGACCCCACGCCCCGCCCCGCTAGTCATTCCAGTGACAGACCTCACCCCCCGGCCCCGGCCGGCTAGTCTCTCCAGTGACAGACCCCGGCCCCGCCTCGCTAGTCATTCCAGTGACAGATCTCACCCCCCGGCCCCGGCCGGCTAGTCATTCCAGTGACAGACCCCAGCCCCGGCCGGCTAGTCTTTCCAGTGACAGACCCCGGCCCCGGCCCTGCCCTGCTAGTCATTCCAGTGACAGACCTCACCCCCTGGCCCCGGCCGGCTAGTCATTCCAGTGACAGACCTCACCCCCCCGGCCCCGCCCCGCTAGTCATTCCAGTGACAGACCCTGGCCCCTGGCCCCGCCCTGCTAGTCGTTCCAGTGACAGACCCCAGCCCCGCCCCACTAGTCATTCCTGTGGTATGCCTCTTCCTAGCCACCTGCTTATTCACCCTGCAGGGAGAATGTGCCTTTTAGCAGACCTTGTTAGGAAATGGTCAAAGGCTCATTTTTAAATACTGCCCTTGGAAGCCTGTTCTAAACTTGCTCATAACAAGCCCATTTACAGCCCTGCCCGGGCCCTAGAGGACATTGCTTTTCACTGGGCTACGCTATACGAATGCTGCACGTATATCTGGCATGGGCTCTTGCATCTCTTCTCCAGATCCATAGCAGTGAGCCAGGCTACTCAGCCACTGACTGCCCCCCTGTGACGCCCCACAGACTGACTCACTGGCCAGGGTGGTAGAGCAAGGGCTAGGGGTGGGGCAGTAACTTACTGCTGGTCCAGGCCAGCATCATCACTAGCCCTACTCCGGAAGACCAGGCAGAAGCTGGGAGTCGCAGTGCCCGTGGGAGTAGGTCGAGGGGTGCAATGTATGCACCCCTTTGCTCAGGGCTGTGTCTGATGGCACCATCCAGCCCTGGCTTTTCAGTAACAAGCCTGGTGCACTAACAAAGCTCTTTTCCCCCTTGCAGTTTACCATACAATCAGTATTTCGGAGGTGTGTCTGCTTTAAACAAGGAGCAATTCGTAAAAATCAATGGATTTCCTAATAATTACTGGGGCTGGGGTGGCGAAGATGACGACATTTATAACAGGTAAGACCCAAGCTGGAACATGCTATTGCTGTGCAGCTAGAAGCCTCTACTAGCCTGGCCCTCAGCACGGTTCTCCCTGTCTGTGTGTGACGTACGACCCCCGGGTAATGCTTAAAGCAGTTGGCTTTAGCCCATGCTGTGTCTGTAGCCCTGCACGCTAGAGCTTTCCCTCCTCTCGCACTCTGTGGGCAGTGCCTCACCAGAGGTGCATTGGAGTGGCCAGAGAGCCTCAGTTTCACATGCTGCACGCGCGTGCACTAAAAGGCCAGGGTTTCTGTGAGGAGTGTGTATGCTGTAAATTGCACTTCCAGTGGAAGAGTTCTTCCGGAACCTGGAATCCTTCCTGGGAGACACTAGCTGGGAGCGTCCGTCCATTCCAGCTCCCGTGTTGTATGGTCGGGGTGGGTTGAGGGGCTGCACCGAGCTCCTTGCTGGCTAGGGCTGTGTTTGCTGGCCACCACAGCCGTTTGGGGCTCTCCGCCATCTCTGACCCTGCAGCACAGTCCTAGTAGGGGAGTGGGAGGTGGCGATGGAGTCTCCTCTCTGGCGCAGGGTTCTGATTTCACAGCAAGTCAGAGAAGGGGAGCTGGGAGCACACACCCTAATAGCCTCGCTGACAGTGCTGTATTCATCCAGAGGAACTGTCATGGTGCAGGCTGATGCAAATGCAGAGCTCCAACCTGCAGCCACGGATGACCCTGGAGCACGGGGCGCCCTGCTCACTGTTTGCGCTGGCTCCCAGTCTAAGGGAGCTGGGGCAGGGAGGAGCAGTCAGACCCAGTGGCAGAGGGTGTGCCGTGGGAGCTCTCTGAGCAGCTTGCTGGTGGTGCTGCTTTTGGTGTGAGGCCTGAGAGATGCCAGGTCAGGGCCAGGGGTTCAGCAGCAGCAAGATTCCTTCTGTCTCTTCCAGTATCTGCTTTCTCCTCACTTGCTATGTTCGGTGATTCCTCCCCAGCGCTGGGGACAGTGGAGCTGGGAAGGCCTGCAGAGAGGCACCTCAATCCAACCCCCAAGTCACTCACTCAGGAAATGCTCTACAGCTCAAGATGGGGTGGGGAGAAGAGCTGTGGGGCACTGGCTGGGGTGGGTCTGTTCAGCATCCCATGGCAAGTTCTCTGCATGTGGGAGAAGTGAGAAACCTCACCTGCATGATAGGAACACAGTCGCTCTGAAACTCGGCCCAGTCTGGAATCTTGCAGTTCCAGTACGCAGGGAATAATGTCTGTCAGCAAAATCTAAGCAGCTGCAAAATACTAATGTGTAAAATAGAACACTGAAAATTCTAGGAATGAGCATAAAATACCATGGAAACCAGCACAGGGAGCTATTTGCACAGTGCAGCTTGTGCTTATATTTTACAATTTTTTCTGCACGGAGAGCAGACCAGTAGTTTTTGGAAATCTCCGGTGGTTTGATTTTTCAGTTCACACGTGAAAGGTTTTACTAACCTCTGTTTAGTCTGAAATGTTTCTCTACCCCTTGGCCTTGTACTTTTGTACTTCCCCTGAGTTTATGAAACAACTTCACACACATGTTGGCTGAGACATCTGTAAATGTTATGGTTTACCTATTTAAAGAAAGCAAAACTAACTTTGCATGATGTCACCTGCTTAAAGGAAAATTATATTCCCTTTGTAAAATGCTCTGACATCTGTGGCTGGAAACCGTTACAGAAGAGCTAGAGAGCATTAGAAAAGGGAGAGGGAGGAGTGGTATAAAATCTGAAATCGTCGAATCATGGAAATATTGGGTTGGAAGGGACCTCAAGAGGTCACCAAGTCCAGCCCCTGCACTGAGGCAGGACCAACCCAACCTAGACCATCCCTGATAGGTGTTTGTCCAGCCTGTTCTTAAACACTTCCAGTGCTGGGGATTCCACCACCTCCCTCGGAAGCCTGTTCCAGAGCTGAACTACCCTGAGAGTTAACATTTTCTGCAACTTTTGACTCTATGTAGTAACAGCAAAGAGAACACAGGGCCAGCTGACCGGTGTTAGAAAAGCTTGCTCTAGTGTGACATTTCCTGAGTGGCAAGAGCTCTGTCTGTCAGATTTGATGGGATCTCAGTAAAGGCGAGCTGCATTTAAGCTACAGTGGTAATACTTAGGATTGCCAGAACACTTTACAGCTTGAAAGCACTTTCCCACCATTTTGGTAGGAGCACAGAATATCTTCCACCAGAAGGTGTAAAACTATATCTACGTATTGCACGTAGTGTCTAACCACAAAACTTTCCCCAGCCCCCAAGGATGGGCAGAAACAGACCCAGCTTTAGTCCCACGCACTGATTTCATAATATGCAGAGTTAAAGCTGGAGCACTAGTAATGGTAGTTTCAAACGAGCCCAGCACACTCCCCGTGATTCGAGTAGCACGGGAGACTCCAATTTTAGTCAGGTCATTGGGAGTTCGGATAATTGAAAGGACATGAGCGACAGGGAGCCCCTCTGCAGTTCCGTGGTCACAGCCCCGCTCACTCCTTCCCATGACAGTGGGGCTGGAGAACCATTCTGCAGCAGCATGGCCTCCCCCACAGCCTGGGTCTCTGCTCTGTCCTCTGAATGTGCATTATTCCCCGCCGGGGGCCAAGGACAGGATTCGGATAACGCAGCAGTTCAGACGGCAATTGGGTTTTGGAAAATCAGGAGCATACTGTCGTTATAATGAAGGCGTGTGTATACGGAATAGTGCGGGTGGAGCAGGCAAGTGAGAGACTGCTGTGGGAAGGTGATGGAGAGCCAGTTAAGGTGGGAAGAAATGGAGACGGGTGGATCCTGTGGGGTGCTGAGCATCCCCAATTCCCTCTGGAGTCTGTGGGAGCTGACTGCACTTGGCACCCTACAGGATTGAACCCATAAGCGTTAGCCAGGCGTAGGAGTTCAGAATATGAAGCCAGAGGGTAACCGCAGAGTTCCAGTGCTGACCTCATGGGCAGTTCTGCAGAGGCACTGGTGCACCATCTGGATGGGGAGTAGTTTTGAAAGCTAAGGCGGCAGTTTTTAGTGGGTGGCCCAAATTAAAAGGTAGTGTGGTTGCCGACCCTGCTAAATGGCACTTAATACTCTACACCTGCACACAGAGAGAGCACAATTGAACTTCCTACTGCAAGGAGAGAGACGGTGTCATTAACCCCATACTGCAAATTCGTCTTCTGTATGTATCTAGCAGGCAGAACTGCAGCTTGCTTCAAACCTTGCTGCTTTCTCACTGCATTGCCTTCTCAGCGGGATTGCAAATGGCAGATTTGGAAATGCCCTGGGCCATTGCTTTAGCTCAGGACGCTTTACCATTGAATCGGCAGAACTGTGCAAATAATGGATTTTTTCAGTTCAGTGGCAATTCCAAATAACTGGGGGGGAGGGGGAGGGAGGGAGTTGTTTTGGGTTAACTCAAAACCAACATTTTTTTGGAATTTTAAGTGAATCAAAAAAGTCAGAAAAACTTGTGTTGAGTCAAACAAAATGTTTAATTTGAAACAAGGAGAGTGAGGTAATAGCTTTTATTGGATCAGCTTCTGTTGGGGAAAGAGACGAGCCTTCGAGGTTACACAGAGCTCTTCTTCGGATCTGGGAAAGGCACTCCGAGGGAACATCTACACAGCAACTAGACAGCCACGGCTCGCCCGTGTCAGCCAACTCAGGCTGCGGGGCTGTTTCATTGCTGCGTAGACTTCCGGGCTCAGGCTGGAGCCCGGGCTCTAGGACACTGGGGCTTTAGGGTCTCTCTTTCACCCAGTGACCATTTAGGTCATTCATTTTGACATTTCCAGAACTGTTTTTCTTTTTCTCTGACTGAAACAATTCGCCAAAATTGGCACAAATTTGTGAAATGTTTTGGTTGCCCTGAATCTGCATTTTTGGGCCAAAAAAAAAAAAAAAGTTTTGGATAGAAGTGGCTTTAACTGGGTATTCAGGTACTTATTAGGAATAATAATAGCCTCTTGATATGTTTACTTTCGCAGGCTGTTTTTTAAAGGTATGAGAATATCTCGCCCAGATGCTGTAATTGGGAAGTGCCGAATGATTCGCCATTCAAGAGACCATAAAAATGAACCCAACCCACAGAGGTGTGTCCATCTCGCTTCACCTTCTTGACAAGTTAGAGATGCTCTCAAGGCAGATAGTTCCAGATTATCCCGCTTTCCCCTTACTATGTGGAGGTCTGATCACACAAGTTACTTTACTGAGTGGGCCGAGGGTTCACACAATTATTGCACCTAACCTGAAGGAACATGCTGGGATACCCAGATGCAGGATTAACTTTGAACCCTTTGATTATTTCAATCCGGATTGGCCTCCGAGCCACATATGACAATCTTCAGAAATTCGAGGGCACCTGCCAGCTCGGGGCTTCAGCCCTGTGGGAAGGAGGGGGTCTTGGGCTTCAGTCCCGCAGAAAGGTCCTGCCAGGGCTCAGGGCTTCAGCCCTGCACCATGGCAGGCATGCCCAGTTGGGCTGAAGCCCTGAGACCCCTCTCCCCACTGGGTAGAAGCCCCTAGCCCCACCACCACAGGGCAGAAGCCCCAAGCTTTCCCTCCCCCCCCCCCCCATCTGGTAGGCGGAGAATGGGGGAGGGGGGCATAGGGGACTATATAAAAGAGCTGCATGTGGCTCGCAAGCTACAGTTGGGCCACCTCTGTTTTAATCCTTTTTTGTGGCCATTGAGCTATATAGCTGTGCTGCGGGGGGTGCGGTGCACTGCTTGCAGTTCCAGGTCATTACAATGCTAATATTACAATATTGCATCATTTTATTTTCACAGGTTTGACAGAATTGCTCACACAAGAGAGACAATGAATTCCGATGGCTTAAATACGCTATCATACAAGGTAGTGAAAACTGAGAAATACCCGCTATATACAAAAATCACAGTGGATGTTGGCTCACCAAATAAGTAGTGTTGGAGAGGCAGAAGTGAAGACTTAGAAGCTACCATGGATGTCTGATCCATAGGATTCTTATATGTACTGTTTTTACTACAGTCAGAATGAACAAGAAAGCCTCATTCAGCTATGCAAATTTTTTCCCAGTCTCCTGGACAAGGGAGACTTTTTAATCCCAAACTTGACTTTACACAACTTTCTAGCTCTACAGTATTTTTGTAAGTTTAGAAACTGTAAATAAGAGTTGTAAATATTTACATTGCCAGAAAATGCTGGACATTATGTATCTGCTGCAGTGCTCCCCACAGAAATATTTTATTCAAATGTTATTGTTCACAAACAAATGATGAATCAGCAGTTACTACCCATATTATTTCTTCCATATGTTAAATTAGATAGACGAGAACACTGCTTTAAATTCTTTGCTGTTGTTACTTTATGAAGGACTGGAAAATGCTGCTAAAATTATACAAGTTTACACTTTGCATTAGATTTTTTTTAATGGAGGCAGTATCATTTATTCTCGTCTAACATCAACCAAACCAAACATTTTTTTCTTTAATTTTATGTAGAGCAAGTTTTGGAAAAATTGATCTTACAAAATCTGTAAGAGTAACAGATTTTATTATCTCAGAGGGGATTTTAATAA
Organism: Trachemys scripta elegans; assembly: GCF_013100865.1. NCBI lineage: Eukaryota > Metazoa > Chordata > Testudines > Emydidae > Trachemys > Trachemys scripta. The sequence continues at coordinate 128,885,905 of NC_048303.1, read as the reverse complement.
CTTGGGTCCCAATCCTCCAGTGAGCGCTATATAGACAGGACATTTAGGCTTGGTGGGAACTGAACAGGATGGTATAAACATTATGATTGGTGCAAGAAGTACTGTCTCCAGGTGACCTGCACGGAAAGATGTCTCTTGTTAGATAGAGCAGTGTAAGATGCATTCTATTTTTTAAGAAAGGCAATTTGGTTGTAATTATGGGCTGAAACTATAGTCTTTTTTAATTAAAATTTACTGAAATTTGTTTACTTTCGTAAGAGCTTATCACACTATTTAAATACCATATACATTTCACAAAAACAAAATGCATTTTTCTCAATGTTGTACATAAAACTTGAATTCACTGTTCCTTTTGTTTTGTGATATTTTAAGATGACGTGAGGGAAATTTGGTTTTTAAAAGACATTTGTATGTTAATACCTTAATTAAACTAGGATGCAGCATCATTGTTAAATGAGGCTTAAAAATAGCCTGTCCCCACAATGACAGGTTCTTATGTGCTTCATGATGTATGAGCCATGTATTAAGTTTGCGTTACAGATTTGTCCATGAACTCTTCTGCACTCTTTAATGCTTTAGTACAAACAGGACAGTAAAGATCAGGCTTACTTTGCTGATCTGAAGCCCGCATTAAAAGTGTGTCTGCTAAGATGTGAGAAAGTGTTCCAGGTCCATACTCGTTTGTAACTTCTGCAGCCACTGAGGAGTGCACGCTTTCTTGTTCCTGGCATTTTTAAACTGCAGAAAGGAGGCAGTGCCAGCCTATACACCTTGCCTTTCTGTGTTATGACATTATGAAAACCCCTTCAGCATTATGGCATTTAGAGCAGGTCAGAATTTCACCTCAAAGCACCGACATCTCAGCAGTTTTTGTGAATTTTTTGCCACCTTTCAACCAGCTCAATCTAAAATGGCTTATGTTAATTGGGCCCAATCCAAAACTCTCAGGAGTCAGTGGGAGGCTTAGCAGGAGCTCTGGATCAGGCCTGTGGGGTTACTTCTGCATCTAGGTGTGTTTACCCCTTGGAGAGTAGAAGTGGAGCCTAAGTCCCATTTGTTTTACGCAAGGAAGGAAGGGGCTGATCTAAAGATTGGGGGAGGGGGGGGGCTATTTTATTTTGGCCACTGGCTCTGGCTGAAGGCATAGACAGAAGCCCCAATAAGCCCATGTGGTGCCTGGGGAGGTGCTTGCCCTTCAGTCTGATTTGTAAGGGCTTGTCTACCGACACAAGTTAAAGTGAAGCCAGTGTGGACACTCTCTTACCTGTTTGGAACTGGTTCTACCAGCACAAGCCAAACCCATGTGACGAGTATCACAGGGGTAGCCGTGTTAGTCTGGATCTGTAAAAAGCAACAGAGAGTCCTGTGGCACCTTTAAGACTAACAGATGTATTGGAGCAAAAGCTTTCGTGGGTGAATGCCCACTTCGTCGGATGCATGCATCCAATACATCTGTTAGTCTTAAAGGTGCCACAGGACTTTCTGTTGCTTTTTACAAACCCATGTGAGCGTGTCCACACACACAGGTGCACCAAATCTGTATACAACAATCACACCTTTAGTTAAACCAGTACAACTCTGGCTTCTGATCAGTCTGAGAGAGAACCAGTTCTTGGCAGCATTGTTTGGAGCTAAGACCTTATGTGCCCCTGTGGAGCCCATTGCAGGGTCCTCACCTAAGAGCCTTTGGGAGCAATTGTCCTCACGCTAGGAATTGCATTACAAAGTTACTGATGTGTTGGCAGGGATGCAATAGCACGTGGCTTAGATCCCTTCCAGAATCTGGGTTAATTTTCTCTCTGCAAAACCCATGCACATGCAGCAGCACTGATTAGTAGCCAAATGTGGCCTGGGATTTTCTAAGGAGTCTAAGGAGTGTGGCCCCCAGCTCCCCCCGAATGCCAGGGGAATGTGGGACCCAAACTCAACCGAGGCTCTTTGGAAAATCCCAGAATCCTTGTGGCCCCCCCCTCTCCAATCTGCCCCCTTCTCCTGTCAGCTGAAACATCGGAATCTTCAGAGATTTGTTTAATCCTCTAGCTGCCCAACCTATGCAAAGACAGTTTATTGCACTTGATTGTTTTGCCTTACTAATATATGAAGATCAGGAAAATTTCTATAGAAAGCTTTCGTATTTTAAATCTCGAAGAATGGAATTCATGTAAGTGGTAACTTTCTGGCTGTTAGCATTAAAGATTTCTACAAATGTGCCTTAAAAGGGAAGGGGGAAGGAAACCTTGAACCAACAGAACAGTGTGTATCATATCAGACACTTAAGAGTTCCCATGGGCTGATGTTTTACTTTTTCTTTTACTTATATTTAAAACCATAAACTATTTAAGAAAAGTTTTTAAAAGACAAAAACTTCCCCGCCCCCACCTTTCTTAATAATATGTGTAACCCTGTGGTGCTGGGCCAGGATTTCAACAGGCTGAGTTCTCATGCAAAGCACATCTGTCAAACTGAAATTTCTTCTCAACTTAACCAGCCCATGAAGTCCAGTCATTCTTCTCTCTGGGATTTTCAGGGACTGTAGCTGTGAACAAGTATGTAACTCAGAAGTGAATTTTGACTGAATCTTAGTTTGTGGTGGTTCCTATTCAGGTGTTGAAATTCACTGAAATTATCGTGTGTAAAATGAGCAAAATCAAAAACACATAACCGGATGTAAAACAAATGCAGATACCTAATTTATTCATAACAATTGTTTTTTAGAATACTACGCATTCTGGTATGTGGCCTTTTATCATGTGTCCTTTGTTCATTTGCTGGACAGTGTAGGTTTTCCACATGTTTTCCATAGATGGTTTTGCTTTGCACTTTTATCACTCGTATTATTTCCACATGTAAAAGCTAAGGTCCCTATGTTGATTTTCATGTCAAATAAAGTATTTTCAGTCTTTACAGGTGGTGATATTACTTAGAAAATCATAGAATATCAGGGTTGGAAGGGACCTCAGGAGGTCATCTAGTCCAACCCCCTGCTCAAAGCAGGACCAATTCCCAACTAAATCATCCCAGCCAGGGCTTTGTCAAGCCTGACCTTAAAAACCTCTAAGGAAGGAGATTCCACCACCTCCCTAGGGAACCCATTCCAGTGCTTCACCACCCTCCTAGTGAAAAAGTTTTTCCTAATATACAATCTAAATCTCCCCCACTGCAACTTGAGACCATTACTCCTTGTTCTGACATTTGCTACCACTGAGAACAGCCTAGATCCATCCTCTTTGGAACCCCCTTTCAGATAGTTGAAAGCAGCTATAAAATCCCCCCTCATTCTTCTCTTCTGCAGACTAAACAATCCCTGTTCCCTCAGCCTCTCCTCATAAGTCTTGTGCTCCAGACCCCTAATCATTTTTGTTGCCCTCTGCTGGATGCCCAACTCCCAATGAGGTCTAAACCCAAATAAATCCGTTTTACACTGTATAAAGCTTATGTAGGGTAAACTCATAAAATATTTGCCCTTTATAACACTGATAGAGATAGATGCACAGTTGTTTGCTCCCCCAGGTATTAATACATACTCTGGGTTAATAAGTAAAAAGTGATTTTATTAAATACAGAAAGTAGGATTTAAGTGGTTCAAAGTAGTAACAGACAGAACAATGTGCCATGCGTTTGATGAAGTGGGTATTCACCCACAAAAGCTTATGCTCCAATACTTCTGTTAGTCTATAAGGTGCCACAGGACTCTCTCGCTTTAGACAGAACAAAGTAAATCACCAAGCAAAATAAAATATGTCAAATCTATGTCAAACTGAATACAGATAAGCTCCTCACCAGTTCCAGAATGCTCCCTTTTACAGACTAATCTCCTTTTAGCCTGGGTCCAGCAATCACTCACACCCCTTGCAGTCACTGCCCTTTGTTCCAGTTTCTTCCAAGTATCATGGGGGGTAGAGATGCTCTCTCTTTAGCCAGCTGAAAACAAAATGGGGGGATAGAGAGATAGCTCAGTGGTTTGAGCATTGGCCTGCTAAATTCAGGCTTGTGAGTTCAGTCCTTGAGGGGGCCACTTAGGGATCTGGGGCAAAAATCAGTATTTGGTCCTGCTAGTGAAGGCAGGGGGCTTGACTCAACTCTACTCAATGACCACTCAGGGTCCCTTCCAGTTCTATGAGATAGGTATATCTCCATATATTATTATAGGGTTTTAAGTAGACTTTCTCTTGTGGGTGGAGACCCCCGCCTCACTCCTATGCAAAGTCCAGCTCCAAGATGGAGTTTTGGAGTTACCTGGACAAGTGGGATAGCTCAGTGGTTTGTGCATTGGCCTGCTAAGCCCAGGATGGGGAGTTTAAGGCTTGAGAGGGCCATTTAGGGATTTGCAGATTAGTCCTTCTTTGAGCAGGGGGTTGGACTAGATGACCTACTGAGGTCCCTTCCAACCCTGATACTCTATGAAGTTACATGTCCATGCATGACTCACAGTTTTTACAGGTAGCATCCATTGTTTACATGCTACCTTGAACGTCCTCAAGTAGACTTCTTATGTGGATAGGAGCATTCCAAGATCCATTGTCCTTTAAGTGTTTCTTGATTGGGTACTTAATTTCAACATTCCTTTCTCCAGGAACTGACCAAATGCTCTACTAAGGTTATTTAGAAATCAAGCCAGTACACAGCCAACATTCATAACTTCGAATGCAAAAATGATAGATGCATGCAAATAGGATTAATACATTCAGTAGATCACACCTTTACGGAGATATGTTACATGGCATATGTAGCATAAAACACATTCTAAGCATATTTCCATAAAGCCTTATGGGAGGTACCATCACAGTTTGAGTTTTAAAAATACGTTAACATTCATGCATACACACACGCGCGTGCGTGCACACACACACACATGCATACATGCATGTGCACACAACCACGCCTGCTTTGTGTGTGCATGTGGAAAAGCAGCCTGCCAGCCTCGGCTCTGCCTGCATCCCCACGCTCATGCTGTGGGCACTTACCTTTGGCTACTCTCGGGCGCTTGGGGGAGGCGGCTGAGCTGTGTATGGAGAAGAGGGTGTGCTGGGAGTGTTGTTGGAGTGCAAGGACAATGAGTGGTGGCTGCTGTGATTACACAAAGGGAGTTCCTGTATGTACTGAGACACTCAGTTGGCCTTTGCAGCCAATAATGGGGTATGGGGTGGGGCAGTTGAAGGTAATATTCATGTGGAAAATCTGATGGTGTCTTGACTACACTGAGTGGTGGGCACCGGGGATGCGGCCTGCCTGTGGAGGGTCAGTATGTGGCCGTCCTGGGCTTGTGGGGGCCTTTGGTCTGGAGAGAGCAATGTAGGTAGCTGAGGGATTGGTTAGATGGCTCCCGTGTAGGGCAGGGCTTGTGCAGACATGAGCGTTTCAGGTGTGAGGTGATGCAGCGAGTGTGCAGCTCCTGGTGCGTGAACCCAGGATTCATGTCCAGACCGCTCTTTGGGCAGGGGCCTGCAAAAGGCCTGTGTGCCATGTGATCCCATTTAGCCTTGGTAGTCCCCAGACAGACCCAACACCCCCCAGCTGCCTTGGTACCCAACAACCCTGCAGCTATGACTTAGAGATGCCGATACCCCCCCTACACAGACTTAGGCCTGGTTTACACTAGGAGGTTATGTCAAATTTAGCAGCGTTAACTCGAATTAACCCTGCACCCGTCCACACAACGAAGCTATTTATTTCGACATAGAGGTCTCTTTAAATCGATTTCTGTACTCCTCCCCGACGAGGGGAGTAGCGCTAAATTCAACATGGCCATGTCGAATTAGGGTAGGTGTGGATGGAATTCGACGCTAATAGCTCCGGGAGCTATCCCACAGTGCACCACTCTGTTGACGCTCTGGACAGCAGTCTGAGCTCGGATGCTCTGATCAGCCACCAGCCACACAGGAAAAGCCCTGGGAAAATTTGAATTCCTTTTCCTGTCTGGCCAGTTTGAATCTCATTTCCTGTTCGTGGCGAGCAGCTGCATTGGCAACGATGCAGAGCTCTCCAGCAGAGGTGACCATGCAATCGCAGAATAGAAAGAGGGCCCCAGCATGGACTGATCGGGAAGTCTTGGATCTGATCGCTGTGTGGGGCGATGAGTCCGTGCTTTCGGAGCTGCGATTGAAAAAACGGAATGCGAAGATCTACGAGAAGATCTCAAAAGCCATGACGGAGAGAGGATACAGCCGGGATGCAACGCAGTGCCACGTGAAAATCAAGGAGCTGAGACAAGGGTACCAGAAGACCAAAGAGTCAAACGGACGCTCCGGATCCCAGCCCCAGACATGCCGTTTCTACGAGGCACTGCATTCCATTCTAGGTGCGGCCGCCACCACTACCCCACCACTGTCTGTGGACTCTGACGATGGGGTATTGTCGACGGCCGCTTCCTCGGAGCTGTTCGCGGATGGGGAAGATGAGGAAGGAGATGAGGAGGACGAGGCAGTCGATAGCGCTTTCAACGCTGATTTCCCTGACAGCCAGGATCTCTTCATCACCCTCACGGAGATCCCCTACCAACCCTCCCAAGGCCATAACCCGGACCGTGAATCAGGGGAAGGATCAGTAGGTAAGTGTTTTAAACATTTATTTTGAACAGAATAGGAATGATATCTTAACAATGGGTTTTTCATGATTAGTTTGCCCTAGGCGCTTTAGTTTTTAGTCCTTGCCAGTGCAACTACTGGAAAATTCTGTCAACATGTCCGGGGATAGAGCAGAAATCCTCCTGGGACATCTCCACGAAGCTCTCCTGGAGGTATTGTGAAAGCTTTTGCATGAGGTTCCTGGGGAGAGCGGCCTTATTGCATCCTCCATGGTAGGAAACTTTTCTGCGCCAGGCTAGCAGCAAGTACTCCGGGATCATTGCCTCGCAAAGCATGGCGGCATACGGCCCTGGTGTTTGCTGGCATTCACGCAGCATGCGGTCTTTCTCTGTCTCCGAAATCCTCATCAGAGTGATATCACTCACGGTGACCTGCTTTGAATTAGGGGAATGTTAGTATTGGGACTGACTGCCTGTTCCTTTACATAACTGTAACCGGCGGTTTACTGCCACGTGGTGGAGCTGGGACAGGAGCAGCATGCAGGGATCTTTCCCGGGGACAGCCGCGACGGGGGTGGGACAGGGGCAGAGTTCATGCTGGCTGGATTGCTGGCAGCAGGAACTGGCCAACCCTAGGAGCATTGCTTGGAACGTGAAAGGAGGACACTGCTATAAATTAAGTTTAAGCAGCCAAAAGTCTACGGCTTACCATGTCCGCCTGCTAGCCGAATTCCATTGTCCGGCCCCGCTTGTGTGATCTGTACAGCAAGACCCCAGGCACTCAATGGGAAGGCCGAAAATTCGACCTTGTACTGAGTGCGCATGTGATAGGTAATATGCATGGTCTTGTTCACAGAGGAAGACTATATTCATTGTTCGCAAAACTGTATCTTTGTGAGGAATTCACTCCCTTTTTCCCATCCCACAGCTGCGAGTGTCTCCCGAGCTACCCCGGCATCCCCCTCCCAGAGGCTGGCGCAGATCAGGCGACGAAAGAGAAGGACACGGGACGAGATGTTCTCAGAACTTATGGGCTGCTCCCGAGCCGAGGCGGCACAGCAGACCCAGTGGAGGGAGAACATGTCGCAATACCAGCGATCACACAGCGAATGGGAGGACAGGTGGCGGCAGGAAGACCAGCAGGCGACTCAAACGCTGCTTGGACTAATGAGGGAGCAAACGGACACGCTCCGGCACCTTGTAGATGTTCTGCAGGACCGGAGGCAGGAGGACAGAGCCCCGCTGCAGTCTATCTCTAACCGCCCTCCCCCGCCACAAACTCCCATCCCCCCCTCACCCAAAGTCCCAAGAAGGAGGGGCGGCAGGGGCCGTGAAAACAGTCACTCCACCCCTGCAGACTGCTCAAGTAGCAGAAGGCTCTCATTCCCAAAGATTTGATAAGTCCTTTCCTTCACTCCAAAAGCACCTCACCCAAGCCCCCGTCCCAGTGTCATCCCCTAACTGTGTAGTTGTTAATAAAAAATACATTTCTGTTAATTACTGTTTCCGTCATGTTCTTTTAGAGGAGAGTGTGTTTGAAGAGGGGAAGGGGGTTGGTAATTGGAGAGGACAGTCACCTTTACCAGGGTACAGACACGGGGGCAGGTTCAGCAGCAGGTCACACACACATTGCAGTCACTAGGCACCCTGGTCAGTCTGGGAGGTGGTTTTCATGTTCTGGGGGGGCGGGCTATGTGAGTTTGTGGCGGGGGAGGGCGGTTACAGATCTTATGCAGCGGTCCTTAGCCTGGATGACAGAGTCACGCAGCAGGGGATCTGTAACCGTCCTCCCCCGCCACAAAGTCACATAGCCCCCACACACAGAGTCCCGAACAGGAGGGGTGGCAGGCTCCGTTGAAACAACCAGTCCACCACTGCGGACCGCTCTAGGAGCAGGAGCCTGTCATTCATCGAGTTTAGAAGTGTCCTTTCCATCACTACACCCGCTCCCCACCACAGTCTGCATCCCAGTTTCAACACTACCACAAAATCGTTAATAAAGAAAACGGTGTTAATGAACAAAGTTTCATTTATTTTATTTTTAAAGATATGTTGGAAGTGGGGGGAAGGGGGTTGGTAACTGGAGAGGATAGTCAACATTAACTGGGTAAAGAAACGGGGGCAGGTTCAGCTTCTGTTTAAACAAACTTAATAGTCACAGGTTACCCTGCTCACTCTGGAACCTAGCTTTCAAAGCTTCCCGGATGCACAGTGCGTCCCGCTGGGCTCTTCTAATCGCCCGGCTGTCTGGCTGGGCGTAATCAGCAGCCAGGCGATTTGCCTCAACCTCCCACCCCGCCATATACGTCTCCCCCTTGCTCTCACAGAGATTGTGGAGCACACAGCAAGCTGCAATAACAATGGGGATATTGGTTTCACTGAGATCAGAGCGAGTCAGTAAGCTTCTCCATCTCCCCTTCAGACGTCCAAAAGCACACTCCACCACCATTCTGCACTTGCTCAGCCGGTAGTTGAAGAGTTCTTTTTCACTGTCCAGGGCGCCTGTATAGGGCTTCATGAGCCAGGGCATTAGCGGGTAGGCTGGGTCCCCGAGGATCACTATAGGCATCTCCACATCCCCAACAGTTATTTTGTGGTCCGGGAAGTAAATACCTTCCTGCAGCCGTCTAAACAGACCAGAGTTCCTGAAAACGCGAGCGTCATGAACCTTGCCCGGCCATCCGACGTTGATGTTGGTAAAACGTCCCCTATGGTCCACCAGTGCTTGCAGCACCATTGAAAAGTAGCCCTTTCAGTTAATGTACTGGCTGGCCTGGTGGTCCGGTCCCAGGATAGGGATGTGAGTTCCATCTATAGCCCCACAGCAGTTTGGGAATCCCATCGCAGCGAAGCCATCTATGATCACCTGCATGTTTCCCAGGGTCACTACCTTTGAGAGCAGTAGCTCAACAATTGCGTTGGCTACTTGCATTACAGCAACCCCCACGGTAGACTTGCCCACTCCAAATTGGTTCGCGACTGACCGGTAGCTGTCTGGCATTGCAAGCTTCCAGAGGACTATGGCCACTCGCTTCTGGACAGTCAGGGCTGCTCGCATGCGGGTGTCCTTGCGCTTCAGAGCAGGGGACAGCAACTCACAAAGTTCCAGGAAAGTTCCCTTACGCATCCGAAAGTTTCTCAGCCACTGTGATTCATCCCAGACCTGCAGCACTATGCGGTCCCACCAGTCCGTGCTTGTTTCCTGGGCCCAGAATCGCTGTTCCACAGCATCAACATGACCCATTGCCACCATGATGTCCACGGCGTGGGGTCCCGTGCTTTGTGAGAGGTCTGTGCCCCTCTCAGACTTAATGTCCTCACCGCGCTGCCGTAGCCTCCTCGCCCGATTTCTCAGCATCTGCCTCTGAAAAAGGTGGATGATAAGGTGCAAGGTGTTGACAACGGCCATAACTGCAGCGATGGTCGCAGCGGGCTCCATGCTCGCAGTACTGTGATGTTCGCGCTGTCAATCACCAGAAAAGTGCGCGAACTGATTGCCCGCCGGCGCTTTCATGGAGGGAGGGCGGGAGTGAGGGTTGAATGACGACAGTTACCCAGAACCACCCTCGACACATTTTTTGCCCCAGCAGGCATTGGGGGCTCGACCCAGAATTCCAGTGGGCAGCGGAGACTGTGGGAACTGTGGGATAGCTACCCACAGTGCACCGCTTCCAGTGTCGATGCTTGCCCCGTTAGTGTGGACTCACAAAGTCGAATTACTGTCCTTAGTGTGGATACACATGTTCGACTTTGTAATATCGGTTCCACAAATTCGCTTTAAGTAAAATCGAACTACTCTCATAGTGCAGACATACCCTTAGCCTCCTAGCTATATCTATTCAGCTATCTAACCCCTATTCAGCTACCCCCCAGAAGTTCTGAAATACTGAAGCTTAGAAATACTGATTAAGAAAATGTAAAACAGAGAAGAGCTGCATCATGTATTCCATAATCATAGAATATCAGGGTTGGAAGGGACCTCAGGAGGTCATCTAGTCCAACCCCTTCCTCAAAGCAGGACCAAACCCCAGACAGATTTTTGCCCCAGATCCCTAAATGGCCCCCTCAAGGATTGAACTCACAACTCCAGGTTTAAGCAGGCCAAAGCTCAAACCACTGAGCTGTCCCTCCTCTCCTGTTACAGTCAGCAGGACAGCTGACTTGCTGTTACTACAAAGTTTTTGCAAATAAATCTCTGACAAACTTCAGAGTGTAGCAAAATACCTGTGACTGACATTTTTTATTCCTAAATTTAGTGCTTTTAATTAAAACAATGAGGAGTCCGGTGGCACCTTAAAGACTAACAGATTTATTTGGGCATAAGCTTCTGTGGGTGAAAAACCCACTTCTTCAGATACACGGGCCACCGGACTCCTCATTGTTTTTGTGGATACAGACTAACACAACTATCCCCTGATACTTGCTTTTAATTAGGTACCTTCTGCATGTCCCGTCTTCACCTTCTGGCCTGCAGTGGAAAACATGCCCCATTTTCTTTTGAAAAAAAAACAGTCTTCTGCAATTTCTTTCAAATGTCATTTGCTTCATTGGGGTTCAGGGGTTTGGCTGGAAGGGGGTGAGCGGGGAGGGAAGAGAGGAGGGAGACAGTGGGGAGAGGGCGGGGCCTGGGCAGAGTGGGGATGGGGCCTGGGCAGAGTAGGGGTGGAATATGGGTGGAGCCACAGGCAGAAGAGGTGGGCTGGAGAGCTGGACTCCCCAAGCGGCAGCTTCACTCACCACCCATGACAGCAGGTAAGAGCCAGTCGTCTCCCGCACACCCAGCACATGCTGCAGTCTGATTAGGCAGGGGCCGTATTCACAGAGCCGAATACACCAGCGCCGCACATTCTGCGTGAGGGAGAGGGCCTGGGGGTTTCTGCGGGGAACTGTGACTCTCCGCTGCTGTGGGATGGGACGGGCGGCTCGGTATCCTTTGCTACCTCGTCCCTCCCCCCGGTTGCCGTCGGGCATGGGGCACCAGTTTAATAATACTGCGTAGGGCCCCATAAATCCTAAGGCCGGCCCTGCCCCAAAGGGTTGTTCAGTGTCCATAAGAGGATACATTTTGTGAGAAATCTCCTGGGCAAACCACTGGGCCACTCTGTGCAGCATTAGCCGTTGTTTTGCAGTTTATCCCCCTGGACTGCAACTGTGGGATCTTTAGCAACTATTTCATACATTCAGAGATGCTACCAGCACTTCTTCCCTCCCACAGTTAAGAACAAAACTTCTCCCTCTCTCCCATGCCTAACCTAGAAGGCTGAACTCTTTCCACACCTCAGGAGTGGTAATGCAGATCCCAGTTAGCTCCTGTCCACATGCTGGGTTCCTGGCTATTCAGACATTTTTTATGACCTGTTAATCCATCAGTGTTTACAGCTCTCCTAAGATCTTGGTTGGCCTTTCCATAGGGATGAGGGGTGCCAATCCCTGGAGGCTCCTCCCCCCCCCGCACGCCCCCAGTGATGCAATATCCTCATCCCTACCGCCAATCATCTGTTCCCACTGACCCAAACAAGAGTTTTGCCTGGGCCCAGTCTGTTCAAGTTCTTACACTGTGCCCATCACCTTCGTATCTGAGTGCCTTCCAGGTCCATCGCAAACCCCTTGCAGTCGGGATTGCCCTCCTCCCCAGCGTAGTGCTGGTGCTGCTGCTTCTGGCTCCAGATGTGTTGCCATTGGTGCTCCCTGCAGCCTCTCACTGCTCTCAGTACAGGGCTCTGGGCCCTTGCCCCCGGGTGGGCCCGTGCACAGCACACTAGCAATCACAAGAGGCAGTCTCACCTCTGCTGTGTTGCATGTCCCTGGGGCTGGCAACACTGGTCAGGGCTGAGATTCCAAAACCTGCATTCGTTGTGTGTGCAGCTTGGTTACACAAGTGGTGTGGGAATCTTTCATCTTGCTTTCATAAGTTCTGCATGGCAGCTTGTACAGAGAGAAAAGTGAGGCGTGCGCATGCAGGTGGGACATGTTCTACCTTCAGACAATGAATGATGCAATAGCAGCACGCTAGGTTTGGCATAGCAAACAGCAGTAACCTTGTTTGCCCTGTTGCACACGGTCGGTGTTTGCAAAAGTTGCAGCGCACTCGCCAACGAATCCACAAATGGAAATGTAGGAGCAAGGTCTCACTAATCACATTTACCACCACACAAGTTGGCAGGGACACAGTAGGCTTTGATGCCAGCTGCCTATATATCTTACCTAGCAAGAACTAAGCCTATGAGCCTTTTGGCAGAGTCACGGGGATCTTTGGCCAAGGAGTAAATGAAAGCATGTTTCAGGCAGATCAAAGTACATTTCTAATTTCCTGTTCAAAAGTGACTGGTCCAGCGTGTCTCCCATGTTTGTTCCAACATCTCAGAGTGTGGGTGTCACGGGTTGCCAACTTTCTAATTGCACAAAACTGAACATCCTAGCCCTGCCCCTTCCCTGAGCCCCCCCCACTCACTACATTCCCCCTTCCTCGATGGCTCACTCTCCCCCACCCTCACTCACTTGCACTGGGCTGGGGCAGGAGGTTGGAGTGCAGGAGGAGGGGAGGGCTCCGGGGTGGGGCCAGAAATGAGGGGTCCAGGCTCTGGGGTGGGACCAGGGATGAGGAGTTTGGGGTGCCGGAGGGGGGTCCAGGCTGGGGAATGGGGCCAAGGGATTCGGAATGCAGGAGAGTGCTGTGGGTTGAGGCATGGGGTTGAGGTGTGGGACAAGGTGAGGGTTCTGGGCTGGGAGTGCTGGCTCTGGGGTGGGGTGAGATGAGGGGTTCACGGTGTGGGAGGGGGTTTTGGGCTGGGGCAGAGAGTTGGAGTGCAGGGTGCTGGGGGTGTGGGTTCTGGGCTGGGGCTGGGGATGAGGGGTTTGGGGTGTGGGAGGGAGTGAGGGCTCTGGGCTGGGAGTGCTGGCTCTGGGGTGGGGCCAGGGATGAGGGGTTCAGGGTGTGGGAGGGGGCTCTGGGCTGAGGTAGGGGGTTAGAGTGCAGGGCGGTGAGGGCTCTGGGTTGGAGGTGTGGGCTCTGGGTTGAGGCTGGGGATGAGGGGTTCAGAGTGTGGGAGGGGTCTCTGGGCTGGGGCAGGGGGTTAGGGTGTGGGGACTCTGGGCTGGGGGTGTGGGCTCTGGGATGGGACCAGGGATGAGGGGTTTGGGATACAGGAGGGGGCTCCAGGTGGGGGGGGGGGGCTCAGGGCTGGGGCAGAGGATTGGGGAGCGGGGTTGGGGTGCAGGCTTACCTGCGGTGGCTCCCGGTCAGTGGCGCAGCCGGGGTGCTAAGGCAGGCTTCCTGCCTGTCCTGGCACAGCGGACCATGCTGCACCTCAGAAGTGGCCAGCAGGTCCAGCTCCTAGGCGGAGGCACGCAGGCAGTTCTGCAAGCTGCTCTCACCTGCAGCCACCACTACCCCCCAGCTCCCATTGGCCGGGAACCGGCCAATGGGAGTGCAGAGTCAATGCTTGGGGCGGGGCAGCACGCAGAGCCTCCGGGGCTCCCCCTCCCCGCCTAGGAGCTGGACCTGCTGGCCATTTCCAGGGCGCAGAGTAGGGTGACCAGATGTCCCGATTTTATAGGGCCAGTCCCGATTTTTGGGTCTTTTTCTTATATAGGATCCTATTACCCCCCATCCCCATCCTGATTTTTCACACTTGCTGTCTGGTCACCCTAGCTCAGCGCGGTGTCAGAATAGGTGGGGACTAGCCTGCCTTAGCTGGGCAGCACCGACTGTCCAGAGCCGCCAGGGTCCCTTTTTGACCAGGTGTTCCGGTCAAAAAACGGACCCCTGGTCACCCTGTCACTCCATCTGTCTTGTGTGTTGCTCTGTCTGCATGACCACTCTTCTCTGAGTTTCTTAGACATTCATGCAAGATCAAAGAAAATACAGACAAGCACCAACCAATACAACCTGAGTCACTAATCTGTGTTTGCAAAGGAGCTTGGATTGTGTAATATACTGCGGCAGAAATGTCCAGCTCTGTGTAAACAGGTCAAAGTAGGGCTAAATCAGTATCAGCCAGTTCTTTATTTTGCTGATTTATTTTAGTGATTAGTGCCTGCTTAGGCAATTTACACAATTTGAAAACAGCCGTATCACCGTGGACTGGGATTTCATCAGTTTGTATAAGAGAAGCAGTCAGGGGTCTGATCATGGCCAGATTTGGACCCCAAATCTTGGAGTCATGGGGTTATGTCAGAATCTTAGTGTTCAATTAAAAAAAAGTCTATTCCTTGCCCTCATGGCTGTGAAGAAAGGCTGGAAAATGTTGGTCTGCAAAGAGCCTCAGCTGGTTATGCGTGTGGCAGTTCCCCCTCTCCGAGTGACTGTCTTAGGCTATACTGATTGCACTCGGGGTGGTTCCCCTCCTCTCTGAGCAACTGACTCCGCTCTCTGCAGTCTCAGGCAGCATCTTTGCATTAGTTACACTTGGGGCAGCACTTCCCTATCTTCCAGAGGTGTGTGAGGAGAAGAACTTTAAAGGTTATGAGATGCTCAGATAGTCCAGTGATGGGGCTATGTAAGTCTCTAGGGTGGAGGGACAGTCCCTTTATGAGATGATGATGGCTGCACAAGGTGCAAGGAATCAGGCCCAAGCAGTTCACCTGACTAAGCAAGAAGAGCAAGCTTGAAATGGCTGGAGGCTATCAAAAGGGAAGAATTTGCAGAGGCAAAACGATTGACGGTGTTTATTAACCTTCTCTTCTGCTTTTCAAAGGAGCCAAGGCACTACTCACAGACTGTCTGCTCCCAAGTGTCAAATGCACGAGGAGCGACAAATCTTTCCACAAACAGGACCAAATTATTCACATTTGGGGTAAAAACAAAACAAAAAATAAACAAACAAAAATGCTCCCAACCAAGCCCTCCTAAGAGCAGCTTTCTGGAGCGTGTGAAGAAGCTGAAGTAGCTGCTGGCATGGGGGTGCTGCTGGGAATCTGCTCGCTGCTGCCAGACACCCCCACCCCGGACCGCTGGAACCGCTTGACATTTGTCAACCAAAATGTTCATGCTGAAAAACGATGTTTTAATAAAAACAAAATTTCTCATGGGAGAATGATGTTTCAATGACAGGTTGGTGGGAGGAGGGGGGAATACGGTGTTGAAAGGAAGTTTCTACACTGATTTTTCCCCTTCCTCTCCCTTTGCTTTCTATTGGCGACCTGGTCCACTAGAAGAAAAAGGGGCAGGGGAGACCAAAATAGCTGATTTTTCCACTTTTTCTCCCTTTTCTACTTTCCCCCTTTTTACAATAGAAATAAGTGTGTGTTGGGGGGGGGGGGTACAAAATAGAGCCAGGAGGGGAAATAATCCAAAAATCCCTCCCTCCCCTAAGTATTAAATGAAACAAACAAAAAGTTTCAAAACTAAATGAAAAGAAAAAATAGTTTAATTTTGTTTCACATTTTTTATGAATTTATTTAAATCTTTCTTGAGAAAAACTGTTGGGTTTTCTGACCAGCCCTCACGCCAGGGCAGCATGAGGGGCCATGTGCCTTGGAAGCCAAGACTAGTGAGCTCAGGTAGCAGAGAGCCTCAGTCATGAGATGTGGACTGAGTCCCCGAGGTTTCAGTGCATGCCAGGATGCACTTCTAGCTCTAACAGGGCTGCCATCCCTGAGGTCAAAAAGCCAGAGCAGATTAATGGGATGATCCCGCACCCATTAAACTGGGCGACTGGCAGTGTGCACTGAGCACCCTTACAGAGTTCCCAGAGCAGCTCCCTCAAAAAAGAGACGCTCCTGGGAAAACCTGGACAGGCAGCAACCCCAAGCTCTACCCTTGCCTGGTCGGACTGTGTAGTCTCTGTCAGTTGGGGATATTTATTTCATTTGTTTAGGTTCCCCTTTCAATTTACCATGAGAAAACCTTTCAGCAAGTATACCAGTCTGGTTAGTGCCTGGGCCAGTGAAGGTACAGTAGTATAGGGGGTTGGGAGCTGGAAGTGTCGGCTCTCGCAAGCAGGAGTAAGGGAGGGAGATTTTTTCCGCATTTCAAAGAAAAACGCACCCAGCAATGATATAAGCTCAGGGCAAGGTCTAGTGGACCAGCCTGCCTGCCTGGCCTGGTCTCAGAGCAACTGTGAACACACAATCTAAAGGAGGCCACTTTACATGTCTCCTCTCTAAACTCCAAGGCCCACACCTGGGACAATGGCATGGAAAAGAGCTTTACAGGCTGTCCTGCTGCCATGAAAGTGACTGGTGGGAGCGGAAGCAGGCCTGAGGTCTGATACCAGACATGCCAAACCCGCGAAAAAACTCAGAAATTGGGCTTGTTTTTGGCTTAGTTGGCATGTGAGTTGGTTAGGGTTACCATATTTCAGCAAGCAAAAAAGAGGATGGGAGGAGCCCCACCCCCGTCCTGCCCTGGCCCCGCCCCATCCTGCCCTAGCCCCGCCCCTGCCCCTCTCACTTTCCCCCCTCAGAACCCCCAACCCTCCCCTCGCTCCTTGTCCCCTGACTGCCTCCTCCTGGGACCCCTGCCCCTAATTGCCCCCCAGGACTCCACCCCCTACCTAAGCCTCCCTGCCTTTTGTCCCCTGACTGCCCCCTCCTAAGACTCCCCCCACAAATACCCCCCAGGACCGTACCCCCTACCTGTACCCTGACTGCCCCAACCCTTATCCACACCCCCACCCCCAGACAGGCCCCTGGGACTCCCACGCCCCATCCAACCACTCCCCACCCCTGACAGCCCCCCCCAGAACTCCCAACCCATCTAAACCCCTCTGCTCCCTGTCCCCAGACTGCTCC
>NC_048303.1:128817476-128848721 GCF_013100865.1 Trachemys scripta elegans | reverse complement strand
CGTGTCTCTCCCCCCGCGGCGCGGCTCGGGTCTCCCCGTGTCTCTCCCCACCCCCGCGGCGCGGCTCGATTCCTGGGGGCGGGGCTTGCAGCAAGCCCCGCCCCCAGGAATCGGGCCCCGCTTTTGCTAAAGCCGGCCCTGGTTCCGGGTATTCGAATCGGGCCCCGCACTTCCTAAAGCCGGCCCTGATGCATCGGTTCGCATCCCAGCCATCCCTGCAATAGCGGGTGGCTATTGCAATCTGGAAGCTGGCAACTCCAGACAGATACTGATCGGTCGCTAACCAGTTTGGAGTGGGGAAGTCGACTGTTGGAATCGTGTTGATGCAAGTTTGCTGGGCCATTAATTGCATCCTGTTCAGAAGAACAGTGACTCTGGGTAACATGCATGACATTGTGGCTGGCTTTGCACAAATGGGTTTCCCTATCTGCGGAGGGGCAATAGATGGGATGCATACTCCAATTCTGGCACCAGCCCACCTAGCCTCCCAGTACATTAATCGGAAGGGGTATTTCTCTATGGTTCTCCAGGAGCTTGTGGATCACCGTGGGCGTTTCATTCACATTAACGCAGGCTGGCCCGGAAAGGTGCATGCCGAACGCATCTTTCAGAATACAGACCTGTTCAGGCAGCTGCAAGCCGGGACTTTTTTCCCAGACCAGAAGATCACCATAGGTGAAGTCGAAATGCTCATTGTGATCCTTGGAGACCCCACTTACCCCTTAATGCTGTGGCTCATGAAACCCTACACAGGAAGCCTTGACAGCAGCAAGGAACAGTTCAACAACAGGCTGAGCTGGTGCAGAATGACTTTGGAGTGTGCTTTTGACGTTTAAAGGGCCGCTGGCGCTCTCTGTAAGGGAAGCTGGACTTGGCCGATGACAGTATCCCCACGGTTATATCCACGTGCTGTACCTTCCATAACATTTGTGAAGGGAAGGGTGAAAGCTTCACTCAGGCATGGACCTCCGATGTTCAACACCTGGAGGCTGAATTTGAACAGCCAGAGACCAGGGCTATTAGAGGGGCCCAGCATGGGGTTGTAAGGATTAAGGATGCCTTGAGGGAGCAATTTGAGGCTAAAAGCCACCAGTAATGTTTGATGCCCTGCACGGGAGTGAAGTGCAGTGGTTCCAACGTTAGTAGGAATCTGTGTTTGCTACGCTTACTTGCAGTGCCTGTTGCTTTCCTGGGCTAAGGTATCTTTTACTTTATGCAATAATAAAGAATGTTTTCAAAGCCAAAAAATCCATTTATTGAAAAGAAACACAACTGCTTCGGCAACAGAAAGGGCAAGGGGGGTGGGGTGGGGAATGGTACAATCACAGATTTGCATATGTCCTGTCTGGAGTGTCGTGCAATGAGTGCTACACTTCAGGATGGCTATACTGTGCATGGTGATAGGGGTTGAGGGCAGGGGGTAAGGGTCATAGTTTGCAGGGCTGGGTGGTGACGCTACAGGTGTTGGAGGCAGCTGGTGGCGGTAAGAACCCGGATATTGGGGAAAGTGGGTTGGAGGTGACATGGGGGCACAAGGGAAAGTGTTTTGGGACAAAGGCTGCAGGGGGGGCAGGCTTGTAGTGCTCCGCCTGCATGGCTATGAGCGCCTGGATCAAGTCCACTTGGCGCTCCATGATGCTTATCAGCTGATCAGTGCTTTGCTGCCAGAGCTCCACACTCGTGCCAGCGCTCTGCATTCTGCTGGCGGATCCTCCTTTCACTCTCCCTCCACTCCTGCGTTTTTAGATTCTCGTTAAGTGACTGTTGCATTACTTCATGCAGCATGTCTTCTTTGATTCTACATGGCCTCTTCCTAATTCTTTGCAGCCTCTCGGCTGGTGATAACATGGATGGCTGAGATCTCAAGGCTGCATGAATGATGGTTGAGTGTGCATTCGGCTGTTTAAAATGCCCAATGCCCCCAGACCCACTATGCCCAGCACCCCCTGCCCAGAGACCCCTCCCGCTGACCTCCCACCGCAACTGTACAGCACCCTGCACACTCTACACCCTGCCCAGCTCCCCCACCCACAGAGCCCCTCCTGTCCAGCACCCCCTTCACAGTCCCACCATCACAGCTCTACAGTGCCCCATATTCCTGAGGGAATTCTGCATCAAATTCTGTGCATCATATTTTAAAATTCTGCAATTTGGGGCCAGGCTCACCAGATGTGGGCAGGGAGGCTCAGCCCGGCGGCAGGATCCAGGTGCAGAGGGACTTAGTGTGGGGGGATCCAGATGGGGGTAAGAGGGTTCCGTGCGGGGGGGGAAGAGGGTTCTGTGCGGGGGAAGTCTGGGTGCAGGCAGCTCAGTGAGGGATCTGGATGCACAGGGAGGTTCCAGGTGCAGGGGCAATGGGAGTCTGCAATGGGACCAAGTGAAAGTGGTTGGAGCTCAGCAGGGGGGAGGGGGTGTCTGGGTGCAGGGGAGGTGGGGTTCATTTGGGTGGGGGTCCAGGTGTAGGTGGTTGGGGCTCAGTGGGGGGCTCATCAGGGTGGTACAGATGCAGGCATAGGTGCAGACTTTTGGTTTTGCAGGTGGGTGCCCCATCCCGGCTCCGCTTCCTTCCCCAAGGCCCCGCCCTCACTCTGCCCCACTCCACCTCTTCCTGTCCCCGCTCTGCCCCCTCCCCTTAGGTCCTCTCCCCTGAGCATCTCCTGCCCACTGCTCACTCCTTTCTGCCCCCTCCTGCCTTGAAGGCAAGGTGTCTGTGTTTGGGAGGACTCAGCCTCCCCCCAAAACTGGCAATTTTCAGCATATTTATACACTTCTTTCATACCGTTATTGAATGTGTGTCTATCATTGGCAGCTTAACAGTGTAATCATTATGAAAATACTAATGAAATAGGTCATTACATTATCATGAATTACAGTACATTAAAATCATTACACTCAGCTACAAGCTGTCTTCACTAACGTCCCAGTTTAAAGACATTATGTTCGCTCTGGGCTTCACAGCTGCTTAGGGCCTGTTTGGGAGCAGAGGGCCACTGATGGCTGTGGGAAGAAGGTGGATGGGAGGGACAAGCAGTGGAAAGTCTTTCCCCTCTCCCTTCCTTTCGCTCTCCCTGCTCCTTTCCCTTTCTCTTGTTTCTTCTCTAAGTCCTTGCTCCCCTTCCTGATGTTTCCCCCTTCTTGCTTCCCACCCGTGTCCTTTTACCCCCTCTCTGCTCCCCACCTCCTGGTGGCTCTGTCTAGTGCCTGCTCCCACCCACACACTCAAAGTAGCAGAGGAGGTTCCCCCTCCTTGGCTGGGAAGGTTGCCTAGTGGTTAAGGCACAGGCCTCGGTCTCAGGTGTTCTGGGTTTGATTCTCTGCTCTGCCACAGACTCCCTGCTTAGCCTTGGGAAAGTCACTTCACCTCTGCGTGCACTAGATATCACCTGCCAAATGGGGCTAATGCTGACCCTGCCTCCTAGCTAAATCCATTCATAGCTGTGTGATGGTGGGGGAAATGGAGATACCAAGGTGGGTAGATTTGGGCTGAATTTCTTCACAGCCTGAGAGAGAGCCAGCTCCCTGCAGGGGGGATGAGAGAGAGAGGGACTCAGGCCAGCTACGCACAGAGTGGGGTCGGGACATCAGCCCTGCAGCTTCTGCCACTAGGGTGGCTGGGGCTCCCGAGCTGGGGGCACCACATCTTCTGCTGGGGTCCAGGGCTTCTACTCCTCCCCCCACAGCACGGCTCCTGCCAGGGTATGGGGCTTCTCCTCCCCCCGCAGCACGGCTCCTGTCGGGCTCCGGAGCTTCTCCTCCCCCTAATCCACCACTGCACCCAGCCCTAGCCTAGCTGGGCTCCCTTGGGTCACCTGATACCTGCTGAGGCCGGAGTCGAGCCTGGCTGGGAGGGAGCTGCCATACAGGTGGACGCCGTGGCCGTCAGCCCAAGAGATGTGGGGCGGCCCCAGGTGTGCAGGGACTGGCTGTGCTGCTGCTGATAGCCCCGCACTCCTGCCCACGCCTCACCCTAAGGTGGTTATTTTTTGTTTTGTTTTGTTTTTGTGAGACTCACTCAGCCCCTGCTGGAGCAGGGAGGCAGGAAGCAGTTGAGCTGAGCCTGCCCGCCAAACAGCTGATCGCAGCTGCACGCAGGCTGCCCCTAGGAAACAGCTCGTCTGCCGAGGCACCTGCAAAACCGGGGCCCTTCTGACTCTGGGCCCGGCGCCGTGGTAAACCCGGTACTGCTCAGCCGGCGCTGCATCTTGAGGGCAGGCAGGCAGCAGGCTCTGCTCTGTCCCAACCCGGAGCAGAGAGAGCCCAGCTAGGGGGGAGGATCCAGAGACAAGAGGGGTGGAGAGGAGCAAGTGCGGGATGGGGCCTCGAGGAAAGAGGTGGAGCAGGGTTAGGGTCTAAGGAAAGAGGTGGGGCAGGGGGCAGGGCCTCGGGGAAAGAGGTGGGGCAGGGGGGTCCAGTTTTCAGAAATTAGAAAGTTGGCAACTTCAGTCCCTGATTTTTAGTGTCTAGCAAAGTTATGAATTTAAGTTCTCAGGTTTGTCTGTTGAAAATGTTGTGCAGGTTTCCTTTGAGGATGGGGACTGACAGTTCAAAGAGGCACGCTTGGCTATAACGGCCTCTGCATGTAAAACTGGAGCAGCCAGAGGTCCTTATTTGGGACACTGGGTTGCGGGGAGGAGTCAAATATCGCAACAGATGGTGTACTTCAGCCAATGCACTAAATGCCAAATAACAACTAAGTGGGTGAAACCAGACAATCACTGCGCTCTCACGCGAACTCACACAGGAAAGTGATCAAAGACAAAACCACCCTATCACCTGTGGGTGAACACTTCTCACAAAGCGATCATTCTATATCTGATCAATAAGTCCTCATCCTCAAAGGAAACCTGCACAACACTTTCAACAGACGAGCCTGGAAGCTTAAATTCATAACTTTTCTGGACACTAAAAATCATGGACTGAACAGAGACACTGGATTTATGGCTTATTACTGTGACAAACTGGGGCTGTTCTTACTGTGGTCTTTGAATGCTGACAGGGGAGTGTGGCTAGGATAGTCTGCGTTGGGGGATGGGAGACTGACTCAGGGAAAATACCTGAGCATGTAATGTGAGAACCCAGGAAGGGGTTAGAGGCCAGGTGACATCTTTGCCCGGGAAACTGAACAAAGGCTGTGGGAGGGGTCGCTGAATGGAGAGTTTCAGGAGCTGGCTGGTGATATGGCTGGGAGGCAGACAGGGCTCTGACCTCCCAAGGGGGCTGGGGCTCCCTGGGACTTCAAGATGGACCTAACTGGGGGGGGGATCCTGTTGTCTGTGCCTGCAAGACCTGTCTTGGACTGTGTTCCTGTCGTTCTGCTTTACTGGCTGGCTGAGAGTCATGGTGAATCGCAGGAAGCCGGGGGTGCAGGGCCTTGTGTTCCCCCCACACTCCGTGACAACTGGTGGCAGAGGTGGGATCTACTGCACCCCGTGGACGGCGCTTCCTGCAGTAAGTGACTGGGGAGCAGTAAAACGAAGGGGGATTGATGGGGACCAGGCGTGCTGAAGAGTCAGAGAGAGACCGTTTCAGGGGGCAGTTCACCTCTGGGAGTTGAGCACTGCAGGGGAGACTCGAGGTGCAAGGAGCAGCCAGGCTGGTGGAAACCAGGCTGAGGTCATTGTGCTGTGAACAGCCTCTGAGCCAAAGCTACACGGCACAGGAGCACCCAGGGCTACAGGGCAGCTGATGATCCAATCTCTTACCGGGCTGGACTGTCAACTAAGTATATACAAAGGTCCCACTCATCCACTGCCCCTCCCTGGAGAGAGCATCCAGTGTGCAGCTACCAAACTCCCCATCACCCAGAGCAAGATGCAGCCCTTATGCAGCACAACAAGCTGGGACAGTGCCTACTTCCGGCTCCTCTCCCACAAAACCATGGCACTCCCCATGTCCCCCTGCAGTGCAGCCCCTCTGCACCCCAACAGGGGCCATGGCTTACAGCCACTCTAGCCCTACTCTGTGACAGAAGGGAGGACCCCTTTGCGAGCCTGGAGGAATGCAATTCATTCATTGCCTAGGGGCAGAGTCACTCACAGGCCTCCTCAGTGCTCCAGTTGGCATTTGGGCCAGGCATGTAGTTGGCAGATGTAAGTCAGGTCGCTCCCAGCTGAGTTCACATCTGACAGGATCCAGGCAAGCTCCAGGTGCGGCTATTGGGGAATTTTACATTACTCAAAATATGATCTGTCCTCTGGCCTGCAGCCCTGTTCACACAGCCCAAAGCTTGCAGCCACAGAAACAAGAGCCGCAGCTCATGGAACTTCTGACATCCGTGAGTAAACACGTGCCAAGACAGGATTGGGCAACCTCTCTTCTCCTGGGCGAGCACGGCCTCACGCAGCAATTGCACTGGGGTGACTGGCCGGGAAATGAACAGATGTGCCAGCTTTAGAGACAAGCTGGAAAACTGCCCGCAGCCTGGTTACAACCTACAGGGGAAACGTTTGTTCAGGAGCCTCTATGGAAGCGACAGGTTTCAGAGTAGCAGCCGTGTTAGTCTGTATCCGCAAAAAGAACAGGAGTACTTGTGGCACCTTAGAGAAGAAGTGGGCTGTAGCCCACGAAAGCTTATGCTCTAATAAATTTGTTAGTCTCTAAGGTGTCTCAAGTACTCCTGTTCTTTTTATGGAAGTGAGTACAAGGGACTGCTAGGTGTCACAAGGACCAGATCCTCAGCGGGATAAACTGGCACAGTGACACTGACGGGGGAGCTGAGAGCCATTGAACCAAATTGTACTCCCCACACCCTTATGTAGCGGGGTGGAGAATGTGGGCACAGGCGGTCTGCCCCTGATACAAGGGGCAGAGCAAGGACAGTGGGACTATTGCCCAGAGAGAGGAGAACAACAGGAAAAAGGGGATGATGGATCCTAGATACGCTGGAGTTTTCTATGCAGAGACACCAGGTGCCATCCCTGGTTGGGCCCCTATGTCGGCGCCCCAGCAGAAGGGGGCAGACGACCTGCAGGGAAACCGGGAGGCCCAGGAGGGACTATGGGAGGTGCAGAAGGCCCTCCATGAATGGTTGGACCAACTGGCAAGGGAGCAGCGGGCCCTAGTAAACTCCTTCGGTGAGAGTTCGTGAGGAAGCGCCAAGAGTTGGAGGAGAAGCTCAGCGCCAGGGCCAGGAGGCCTGGGGCCGAATGACGGACGTGTTATGCCTGTTTAAGGCATGGACGTATAAAAAGGGATTGTCCCTACTGGGTCGGGGGCAGGGTGCCTCACCCAGAAGAGAGACAGGGCAAGACCTGAGGACAGTCCGCTGGGTGAGGAAACCCAGGTGGCTGCCAACCGGTTGGGTCTGGGGATGTGCCCAGGCCCGTCGCGGTGGGTCCAGGTCAGGCCCAACGAGAGGGCGGGACCCCCGACGGACCAAAAAAGGTTCAAGGTAGCAAAGGGGCGGCGAGCCTGCTTTGGCTGCCAGAAATGGGGCCACATAAAATAATAATTAATAGAGATACACCTATCTCCTAGAACTGGAAGGGACCTTGAAAGGTCATTGAGTCCAGCCCCCTACCTTCACTAGCAGGACCAAGTACTGATTTTGCCCCAGATCCCTAAGTGGCCCCCTCAAGGATTGAGCTCACAACCCTGGGTTTAAGCAGGCCAATGCTCAAACCACTGAGCTATCCCTCCCCCCATAAAAAGGGATTGCCCCCTAAGAGGAGGGCGACCTCCGGTGGAGGGGCCTGAGGACACAAAGGGGTCAGGGACCAGCCAGGTGGAGGCTGCAGGAATGGCAGTAGACCTGCCCGGGTACCACCCACGAGGGAAGGCCGACCAGGAAACCCAGACCGAGAGGGGCCAGCAAGAGGCCGGGACCCAAGTGGCTGTGGGACAGACCACCAACTGGACCCATCCCCTGCACATGGAGGGTCTGGGGGACGCAGACCTACGGGCACAGCTGGAGGCCGCGGAGCTGGCCCGCTGGAAGGCAGAGGCCCAGACCCAGGAGATGGCCTGAGGCTGGGAGGCCTCGGAGATGAGGCGGGTGGCCCTGGAGGGGGAGGCTCGGGGAGCCCAGGACAACAATCCCCCCTACCCCCAGGGGTGGGGATTTTGAGGCTGTGTGTGTGTAGTCGGTGGTCACCCTGCTCCTGCCCGGAGGGGTAAAAGAAGACTTGGAAAGGGCTGGGGCTGAGAGAAAAACCTAGGCTGATTGGGGAAGTAGCCTCAGCTGGGGCCACACCCCAATCAGGCCACAGCTGGCCCTGTAAAGGGGCTGCTAGGCTGGAGCTAAGTCAGGCTCTCTCTAGCTGTGAAGAGAGATGGGCCTGGCTGCTTGGGAGCATAGCAGGGTACCTAGAGTGGAGCAGGGCTGGGGAAAGGCCAGAGGAGCTCAGGAGCTCCGGCCTGGAAAACCCCCAGGCTGCAGGCCTTGCTAAAGGCCGGAAAGGGTACTGGGGTTCCAGAGGTGCAGCCCAAGGATAAGCAAAAACAGCAGGTCCAAACCCCCCTTGCCGATGATGAGTGGTTGATAGACTGCAGTCTGCCCCAGGGAGTGGGAGCTAGTTGATGATGGGCAGTAGCCACTGAGGTGAGGTGGGGGTAGAGGGTTGGGGGTTCCCCTGGGTGGGGAGACCCAGAGAGTGGGGGTACTGCCAGGGGGCAACACCCAAGGTAAAGGGGTACTGGGGTCTGGGAGGGACACAGGGGCCAGCAGCAAGCAGGACATCGGCCATCAGAGAGCGCTCCAAGGCTGGAAAAGCTAATTCCCTGGATGACCAGCAGGAGGTGCCACACCCTAGTTCCAGCACCTATGTTGATTCATGCCAGGTGGTGATCAGGTCCCCCTACGCACAGACCTAGGATGCAAATGCTGGGGCTATCTGAAATAAGGGCAGCTTGTGGAACTCATGGCCACAATATATTATTGGAACCCAAAGTTTAGTGAAGTTCCAAAAGGATGGGCTATTTGGACAGGATCGTCCACCAATATACTGGATAGGATACAAACAGCCAATAAAAGGGATATATAGATACTCTCATGCTTCCATGCACAAGCCAATCTCAAACTGACAGGGGTGAGGGAACATCTCCTTCTATGACCAGGGCTGATGAATGTGGGAATTCTGATAATATTTGTATGATCCTATGCATGGCTCCATTTCCCTTTGTGCTTTATACGTCTAGTCACTGAGTGGAAAGGGAAGGGACGAGGTGTTGGACTCATATAGCTTGGAGACCAAAATAATTAACCAACTGAAAGGAGCCTACACACGTGTGTGGAGTATCCAGAAGAGACAATGGAAACCCCAGGAAATTCACTCCTAGTGACCAGCAGCCAAGAGGAGATTTGCTCTCTGCAGGGAACAGAGCAAAGGCCCCGGCTGGAGAACACAGGGGGAAGGGATCTGATGGCTGTGTTGAGAGCTGAGCTCCTAGAGACAGAGGGATCCCCACTGGGGCTAAGACAAAGGAACAGAGACAGGACGCACAGGGAGTTCCTACAGCAGCTCCTCAAGGGAGTCCTAGCTTTAGTCAGATGGACTGTGTCTTAACCTTTGCTTCTCTCTGCTAACCTAAGGACTTTCGGATGCTGTAGGCCAAGTGACTGATAAATTGTTACTGAGCTGTGGAAAGGCTGTCTGGTGTCGCTGCAAATACTCACTGAGAGCGTCATGGCCTGAAGGGGTAGGCACAAACCTCCTGCAGGAGTCTGGCTTGGCTGGACTCATTGCAGGAAGCCACAGAGAATCTATCTACACTGCAATTAGACATCCGTGGCTGGCCCGTGCCAGTGGCTCAGGCTCGCAGGGCAATTGCGGTGTAGATATTCTGACTCAGGCTGCAGCCCGAGCTCTGGGACCCTCCCATCTCGCAGGGTCCTAGATCCCATGCTCAAGCCCGAGCCTGGAGGTCTACACTGCAATGAAACATCTGGGCAGCCTGAGCCAGCTGGCATGGGCCAGCCACGGGTGTCTGTGACGTTGCACCCCATAACGCTTTATGGACATATGCTTATGAATAAACATATTCCAGTTATGTCATATTTACGACGTTACATATGCTATGTAAAATATCTCTAAAGGTTGTGATCTACTGAATATATTAATCCTATCTGTATGCATGTATCATTTTTGTATTCGAAGTTATGAATATTGGCTGTGTATTTGTTTGATTTTAAGTAGTCTTAGTAAGGCATTTGGTCAGCTTCTTAAAGGAATTTGCAAGTTAAGTGCCCAATCAAGAAACACTTTGTGACGGTACCTCCCATAAGGCTTTATGGAAATATGCTTAGAGTGTGTTTTATGCTACATGTATCATGTAACATATCTCAAAGGTTATGATCTACTGAATGTATTAATCCTATTTGTATGCATGTATCATTTTTGTATTTGATGTTATGAATGTTATGAATGTTGGCTGTGTACTGGCTTGATTTCTAAATAACCTTAGTAGAGCATTTGGTCAGTTCCTGGAGAAAGGAATGTTGAAATTAAGTACCTAATCAAGAAACACTTAAAGGACAATGGATCTTGGAATTCTCCAATCCACATAAGAAGTCTACTTGAGGACATTCAAGGTAGCATGTAAACAATGGATGCTATCTGTAAAAACTGTGAGTCATGCATGGACATGTGACTTGCCCAGGTGATTCCTAAACTCCATCTTGGAGCTGGACTTTGCATAGGAGTGAGGAGGGGGTCTCCACCCACAAGGGAATGTCTATTTAACCCCCTGGGAGACCCCTCCATTTTGTCTTCAGCTGGCTAAAGAGAGAGCCTCTCCGCCCCCCCGGATACCTGAAAGAAATTGGAACAAAGGACAGTGACTGCAAGGGGTGTGAGTGATTGCTGGAGCCAGGCTAAAAGGAGATTAGTCTGTAAAAGGGAGCATTCTGGAACTGGTGAGGATCTTATCATTTTTCAATTTGACATAGATTTGCGCATTTTATTTTATTTTGCTTGGTAATTTACTTTGTTCTGTCTGTTACTACTTGGAACCACTTAAATCCTACTGTCTGTATTTAATAAAATCACTTTTTACTTATTAATTAACTCAGAGTATGTATTAAAATGCTAGACCCCTCTCCTGCGGATCAGGTTTTAAGGGAAGACTGGGGGTCAGATCTCCTGGAGCGGGGAGTCCATCCAGCTGACCTGTTGGGGGCAAAGAGTGGGATGTCCGAGGGGATCTTACCGATCCAAAGCACTCCATTAAATAATGTTATTCCTGCCCCCCTTGTAAGAAATAACACTGTCTCTTCAAGGCTGGGGGAAGAAGAACTCTGCTCTTGGGAAGCTCCACAAGGGGGTGGGGTCTGACCCAAAGAAATTCCAGAGGGAGGAGCCGAGGGCAGGCATGGTTGCAGTACATCCTTTCCTTGCCAAAGCCTCAAACACATGCCTAAGTCAAAAGCCTTTTCCAAAGAGGCAGAAGAATCTGCATCAGGGCACCTATCATGGTACACAAAGGAACTGGAAAATGTAATAGACACTAAACAAGCTAAATTGTGTGAACAAAGCTTGTTCGCTGTAGAGTTGCTGCTAATCTTGTGTCTTTTACTACTTCATCTATGGGTCAAAACAAAGAAGTTAATACTATTGGTAAACCCTTTAAAGATGTGGGACATTCCCGATTTGTGGAAAAAACTTTTGTACATGCTAGGGATGGCGACAAGACAGTCCCCCAAGCATGTTACTTTTCAGCTTATACCTGTAAACAGGCTGGAAGCTTGGCACAGCAGCAAAAGCATAACAGGCCCATGCTGCTGTGTGGAAGGGGAAACTGAGGCACACCGCCTCATGGCATTGGTGGCTAAATACCAAGACACCTACACTTTAATAGATATTGCTGTCTGCATTCTGTTAGCAATACTACACCCCAACATGTTTTCAGGACCAGGAAACCCAAACCTTGCTAGAACACTTATGAACGACATCATGTGGTTTAAAGGTAGTAAAAGGGAGAGTGACCAAAGACAATGAGGGATTTTACATGTACTGCCTCCACCATGGACAGTGTCCAAGCCTCTGGCAGTAAGTTCAGGAGGAGGGTGTGACATTGCACCCCATAACCCTTTATGGAAATATGCTTATGAATGTAAATATGACATAACTGGAATATGTTTTATGCTACATATGCCATGTAACATATCTCTGTAAAGGTTATGATCTACTGAATATATTAATCCTATTTGTATGCATGTATCATTGTTGTATTTGAAGTTATGAATATTGGCTGTGTACTTGTTTGATTTTAAGTAGCCTTAGTAAGGCATTTGGTCAGCTTCTTAAGAAAGGAATTTGCAAGTTATGTGCCCAATCAAGAAACACTTAATGGACAATAGTACCTTGGAAGACTGAGGATGTTCAAGGTAGCATGTGTACAATGGCTTGGCCTGTAAAATTCTGAGTCATGCATGGACATGTGACTCCAAAACTCCATTTTGGAGCTGTAATTCTACACAGGGGAAAAAGGGGGTTTCCACCCAGAAGGAGAAATTATATTAAGTCCTGGGAGACCCCTCCATTTTGTCTTCAGCTGGCTCAAGAGATAGCCTCTCCACCCCCAAAGGATACCTGAAAGAAACTGGACCAAAGGACAGTAACCACAGGGGTGTGAGTGATTGCTGGACCCAGACTAGAAGGAGGCTAGTCTGTAAAAGAAACTTACTGGAACATCTCTGAGGGTGAGATTTCATCTGTAATCACTTTCTTACTGTATTAGGTTTAGACTTGCCTATTTTATTTTATTTTACTTGGTAATTCACTTTGTTCTGTCTGTTATCACCTGGAACCACTCAAAACCTACTTTTTGTATTTAATAAAATCACTTATTAATTAACCAAGAATATGTATTAATACCTGGGGGCGGGGGGCAAACAGCTATGCATATCTCTCTATCAGTGTTATAGAGGGCAAACAATTTATGAGTTTATCCTGTATAAAGCTTATACAGGATAAACGGATTTATTTGGGGTTTGGACCCCATTGGGAGCTGGGCATCTGAGTATTGGGGACAGGAACACATCTTAAGCTGTTTTCAGTTAAGCCTGCAGCTGTTGGGGGACGTGGTTCAGACCTGGGTCTGGGTTTGTAGCAGGCTAACATGTCTGGCTCAAACCTGGCAGGGTTCTGAATCCCAAGCTGGCAGGGAAAACTAGCTTAGAGGTAGTCCCAGCCCATCAGCTGGCAGTTCCCAAGGGGTTTTCTGTGACCCACCCCATCCCAGTGTCTAATTGCAGTGTAGACATACCCAGAGGGAGAAGGGATGGCTGGCAATGGAAGGCCCTGTTTTGGAATCACAGAGGCCGTAGGCCTGCCCCGTGGAACTGTGCGGGTCCTTGGGGCCCAGCTCACTAGAGGGGTCACTCCCAAGGGACTGGTTACACGCTGGGTCACAGAGCAGACTCTGACTCCGTGACACTGCTATCCTGGGACTCATCACTGGGATTCTTGCACCTTCCTCTGAACAGCTGGCACTGGCCCCTCTCCGAGACAGGAGACTGGGCTGGATGGAGCATGGGCTGAGCCTCAGAAGGCCTGTTTTCCTTTCTGCTTCCCATGCAGCCTCCTTTCCAGTGGAGCCCAGCACCGGCAGGCCCTGTGGAAGGGAGCTGTGCTACAGCTCACACCTGCCTTTCACTACACTCAGAGCAATAAGTGAGGGACAATTTCAAGCGACAGATCTCTGGCAAAGGGAGCCTGGACTTCCAACCAGGCACAGGAACATGCTACAGACACTCCCGTTGGGGCAGCAGGGAACTGCAATCACTAGGGAAATACAGCTACACCAACCTTCTAGGAACACTTTGGTCCTAGGCAACTAGCTCCCTAACCAAGTAGGGCACCCAGTTATACCGAGCTCAGCCTCAACCATGTTACACTAGGGATTGGATCAAACTCTCCCTGGACTGCCCAGGATGTTAATCTCCGTATTGGGGTGGGGGTTAGATCCCAAAGTTACAGAGCAACTTTTAACTGAGGCTGGCTGGCTGGCTGCCAGATCTGGTCCCAGTTGCGGTGCAGATGGCGACCTGGCACTGGGCATACATTGGACACCCAGCATGAGCCACTCTAGGATGTCTCAGTTACCAGGAGGGAATCTCTCCTGCAAGGCTCAGCTACCCCAGAGCAGCAGCAATGTGGCTGAATCAGCAATTTCCCCTGGGCATGGCACAGCTCCCTTTTCATTATTATTTCACTCCTCAGTGCAGCACCCGCCCCTGCAGAAGCCCTGTGAGGAGGAGAAGGAGGGAGGGGCTTTTGCCCCTAATTCTGTGCTTGGCTCAGGCTCCCGGGCCAATTGGCGGCTCCTCCAGAAGAATGAAACACGGCACATGGTCTCAATCACTGCTTATTTTAATTACAAATGATAGTTTCCAAACCCTGGCCCTCCACATCACAGGCACTGATGGGGAATGGGAAATGCTTCCAGCCCTGACATTACTGAAGGTTACTGTATCCGTGTTGGGGAAAATACATGGTAAAACTGCAAGGATGAATTCTTAAACTAGCAAATCTTCTCCCCGAGAGAAATATCTGGATAGTGCCTCAGTCCCCAATTGACCCTCCCATGTCTATTAGTGCTAAGAGGAGACAGATGCTCTTTATTTTAACAGCCCCTGGCCCACAGTTTGTAACTGCTTAAACTGTGCAACCCTTCTCTTGCATTTTCTCCAAAACGCTCAGTCTGCAACATTGTGAATGAACTGAAAAACAAGGATGAAGAGACAGAGTCTCTCACCATCCTGAACTTCCTGGACTAAGAGAGAAGTTACCTACAAGATTTAATTCATTTGTCTTTGGGGTTTGGTTGGAAAATATAATACCACTTTTGCTTTGTTTGCAAAGGCTGGGGCTTCATCTGTGAGCAGTTTGCCTGTGAGCTTCAGACACACGAGTAAGGAATTATCCTGTTTCAAGTAGTGCCCAGGAAACTGTGGAAAAAATACTAAGCATAACCAGATTACAATGTGCTACCCAATCAGGATTCTATTCCCAGGCTGGGCAGTTTCTGGGAGACGAGCACTGATATGTTTATACATGGAGAGCTATAAACCTAATGTTTTAATCTGCAAAAATCAGAGCCTCCCCCGGGGGAAATGAATACAGTGCTAGTACCTCACTCCACTGGGGGCAGCAGCAGGAGAGCACAAGGGTAGAGCAACCTGTGGCCTTTCAACCATTGTGCTCAATAACACTGCTCAATAGGACTAGACAACTCAGCGGTTAAAGTACTATCAGCCGCTAAGGGCCGGTCTACTTGGGGCTGAGCTGCACCCGCAGTTGCACGGGGGCTTGTCTACATCGATGCTGTGGCGATTGATGCTGCGGCGGTCGATTTAGTGGGTCTAGTGAAGCCCTGCTAAATTGACTGCAGATCGCTCTCCCGTCGACTCCTGTACTCCAGAGGAGAAGAGTGGGGAGCGTCTCCCGTCGACATCACGTAGCGTGGACCCCACCGTAAGTAGATCTAAGCGATGTCGATTTGAGTTACGCTATTCACGTAACTCAAATGGCATAGCTTAGATCGACTTTCCCTTGTAGTGTAGACAAGGGAGTGTAGGTAAGGCCTCTGATCATGTCTCATGTAGACAGAAAGCACAGAGCTAGCAATGTTGAGCACCACCAGCCTGGAATGGAAGAAGAGCAGGCAGAATGGACTTCTCCTGACCTCCTCCTGCACAGGATCACACGGGTGTGGGCATGAAGGTAATCCTGCTGTTTGCACAACTACCCATCCAGCACACCGCCCACCCAGGCAAGCAGTGCACCTCAAAGGAAAAATCTAGGCTAGTAGGACCACTGCTCAGCAATTCTTCTTAAGACAGCACTAAAGCAGGTGGTGGCGGCATAGCCACACTACCCCATTGGTGGTCTCTGTTCCTCTTGCCCAGCCTGCAGCTTTCCATGCTGTGTACGCTGTATTCCTGTGGAAAAGCTTGGCTCTCCGGTTTACTGATCTCAGAGGCTCATTTCACAGCCCCATGACTGGCTGCCAGCTGTCTTTCTCAACTTTTGCCCACATTATCATCAGCTTTCTCATTAATTCTGTCTCAATTTGAAGAGTTCTTTCCAACACTGGAGCAATAACCATAATTGTCACAGTTCATACTATTTTCCACAGGACACCAGCCTCATTCAGTGCATCTCAGCAAAATAGAAACAAAACCATGGTTTTTTCTATTCAAAGACCTATGGGATAACCAGGGTTGTCCTAGAACTGGTCTAGGCAAGTGTTTCAAGAATTTGTCCTGTCCAGCTGTGATTGAGGGAAGCTCCCAAGGGGCTCCAGTCTCTCTGTATTTGAATAAAGAGCCGGTGGGTGAAAGCAAATCACTCCATCAATAAATTAACATTTAAAAAAAAAATTAAACCATGCAAAAGCGCTCATGATCCACCTGCTAGCGAACAGCCGTTACCCTTCCACCCTCTATTTGCTCCCCATTCTGTCCCCAGCTCTCCTGTTGGCTGCTGCCCCATACAGGTGCCTCTGCCATCTCCCCAGCTAGGGCCTTGCCCTGCCAGCCGACTCTCTGTCGCTGCCCAGAGCAGTCCCTGATGTAGGACAGCTGCCTACACCAGCAGAAACGGGATGCAGAGTCAGGATCAGCTCCAGTGCGGGACGCTAGGAAAGGCAGTGCAGACGAGGAGGTGCTGGGCTCTCTGAAGTGGTCTCAGCGTCTCCTGCAGGCTGGCTCTGAGGAGTGCTGCTCTGGCCCATGCTCTGTGGTTGCAACGCACCTCTGTGCAGGGGCAGCGCAAGGCTTTGGCACTTCATACATGCCACTTATGCTGTAATTTCAGGGTTTACATGGGACTTAAAAGGTGCGTAAACCTTGATCCTGATTCTCCATTGCCTGGCACTGTGTGCAGTCATTCACCCCTGTGCACAGAAGAGTGAAAGGCTCCCGCTCTCGTTTTGCAGAGGAGTAAATAACGCACAAGATGCAAGGAAGGGGAGAACCAGGCCCTCCACACCCTCATGCGTTCCATCTGCACTCCAGCAGGGAGCACCCTGCTCAAAGGGCTAGCAATTTAACAGAGAGCCCTGCTCACGCCTCAGCCTTTGTCTCTCCCGCTAGACAGACAGACAGATCCCGAGTGAGAGACAAGCCAAATGGGTAGCAAGAAATTGAAATATTCCTTAAAGAACACAGCAGCCTATTGCTGGTCCGCAGGGCAGGAGCTGCATGAAGAGAGAAATCCTGCAGTCTCACTGATGCCCCAGCACGCTGGAGCTAATGCACATACTGTCTGCATCTGAGAACCCCGCCACGTGGATGCTTTTCTTGCCAAGCTGCCCATAAAAATACAGGCTCCAGTATGTAAAAACCAAACTATAGATCTATCAAAGCATTAAACAACCTAGCGGGGCTGTGCTGGCAAACAGTTTATTTTGTTAAAAAGTCATCAGTCCCATTACCGCATTACTGCATTGCACTTTCATGGCTGAATGGTAAGCTCACGTCTGGGAAATGACTGCATTATTCCTGGGCAATCTCTTCTCCAGAGGCATCAGACAGCACTGTTCTAGGTGACAAAGCATGCAATTCAGAGTGCCAAGAGCCTCCCCTCGCTCTTTTGCTAACATACTTCAGAAAGCACTGGATAAAGCTGGTTGTGGCCTGGTTGAAAATACTTTACTCTTCAGTCCTGTAGCATTTACATTGTTTTATTTTATTTTATATTTAATATAGAATCTATTATGTCAAAGTGTAGACAAGCCCTCGGTTTATAGACTATATGTAGGAATCAATTCTACAGAAATGCAGCCACTTCTTGGGTGGGTGGAATACAGTGGATATTTAACAGCTCACAGCAATACTACACAACAGCTTTGGAAATTAAATGAAAAATAATATTGTATCGAAATGAACCTGCTTGGGAACTTCCCAAATTAGAATCTGTCCAGGACAACTGAGAACACATCTACTCTTACAAACCAAAAGCCTCCCACTACAGCAGTGCAACATGCTGAGGCCCTGGCCCAGTGCCAGTTCAGAGGGAAAGCTGCCAATACCGAATCACTAACCTCACTTCCAGCAACACAATATTTTTTTCTTGGCAGTCTCCCATCTAAGGACTTGCTACACCCAGCTTTGCATAGCTTGATAAAGCAAACAATAGCACAGCTCAAGGTTATGACGCTGCAGATATGATATAGGCTATGAATTATGTTACACACAATAATCTCTAGTTAAAGATAAGTGATTATTCTAATAAATGGGCCCTATTTGCACAGACGGTGACAAAATGCCTTAAATAATTATGTTCTCTGGTTTGTGATGCATAGCGATATTTCAACACCTGATTTATAATTACACATTAAACTTCAAACCTTTATGTAATTTTTATAAAGTTTTTTAAAGCTACATTAAAAGAATGTTAACAAGGTTGCAAAGTCAAGCCCTCAAAAGCTAGGAAATGCCAGATTCATAGTTGCCTATGCACCGTTAATTCGGCCCCCCCATGTGCATTGGCATTATGTTACTGTCTATTCTGTACTTACATGATCACATGCTATTTCACACAGGAGCCTGCCTCGTTCAGTGCATGAAGATAGTCTGTCTTAAACCAACCTGCATAGCTGGGTTCAAAAAAGAACTAGATACATTCATGGAGGACAGGTCCATCAATGGCTATTAGCCAGGACGGGCAGGGATGCAACCTCATGCTCTGGGTGTCCCTAGCCTCTGACTGCCAGGAGCTGGGACTGGATGACAGGTGATGGATCACTCGATAAATTACTGTTCTGTTCATTCCCTCTGAAGCATCTGGCACCAGTCACTATCGGAAGACAGGATACTGGGCTGGATGGACCATTGAGAGAGAGAGGGCTGTATACTTGGCATGCCACAAAATATACTAAACACTTAGGCCTGGTCTATGCTACAAAGTTAAGTCAACATAAGTCACTTTGCATCGACCTATTTGTGCATGTATCTATGCCCAAATTTGTCTACAGCCTACATAAGCATCCATTGCAGCAACACAGTAAAATCACCTTTGAGAGCCAGGGTTGATCTACTGATGTTGACCCCGTGTGAGTGTAAACGCTATATGATCTGTGTCACCCTCCAGTAGCTGTCACCTATGCCCCATTATCTGTGACAGTGACCACTGTGGTCACAACTGTAAACTCCACTGCCCAGGGGTCATGGAGACCAGAAACTTTCCCCCCTTTATTAAAGCCTCCCATGTACTTCTGAAATGCCTTTTCCTGCTTGCTTTCCTAGGCAAGCACACCTAGCAACTTGCCCTTGTTGTGTGCAGCTGCTCAGGCGACCCTGCCAGCTCCAAGCACTAGATGCATTCCTGTGTGAAGTAGACAGGACATATTGGATCTCCTGCATCTGTGGGGTGAAGAGGCTGTGGAAACAGCTACAGATCAGCCATAGAAACGTAGACATCTACAAAAAGATTGCATGGGGGTGCAGGCAAAGGGGTATGACAGGGACCAGCAGCAGTGCTGCGTGGAAGCAAAGGAGCTGTGGCAGGCATTCCACAAGGCCAGGGAGGCCAACAACTGATCTGGTGCTGAGCCAGAGACCTGCCACTTTCACAATGAGTTGCATGCCGTACTTGGGGGAGACTCCAGCAGCACCCTGCAGCCAGGGGCGGCTCCAGGCACCAGCCCACCAAGCATATGCTTGGGGCAGCACCTGGAGGGGGGCGGCACAGCGGGGCGCTCTGGCCCGAGAGTGGGGCCGCGACTGGGCTCGCCGCCCTCCCCGCAGTGCTCCGGCCGCCGGGGAGAGTGGAGCCGCAGTGGGCTCTCCGCCCTCCCCCCGCCCGGCGCTCTGGCCACCGGGGAGAGCGGAGAGCCCCAGCCGGGCTCTCCGTCCTGCTCCCGGCATTCTGGCCGCTGGGGGCTCTCCGCCCTCCCCCCAGCGCTCTGGCCGCTGAGGAGAGTGGAGAGCCCCAGCCGGGCTCTCCGCCCTGCTCCTGGTGCTCCGGCCGGTCGGGGATTGCGGGCTCGCGGCCGGGCTCAGCGCCCTCCCCTGCCGCACTGGGGGGGCGGAGGGGGCGGCGGGTGGCTTTTTTGCCTAGGGCGGCCCTGCCTGCAGCCACTGTGGATCCCTTGGAGCAGTCCAAGACAGAGATCCCTGCCATGAACAGTGAGAAAGTGGAGGAAGAGGGGGAAACATGGCCAGGGAGGAGGGGGAGTCCAGCCAGGTCATGAGCCAGGATCTGTTTGAGACTCCACTGCAGTCTAGCCAGTCCTGCCAGCCAAGCATGGACAAGCCTGAGGAAGGGGAAGGGACCTTGGGTAAGCATGGGCATGCATTTTTCCTTACAAATGATTAAATTTTTAAATGTAAAGATGGCACCCTGCCCATCCCCAAATTAACAGGTATCGACTTTTCAATGCTTAACCGAGGTATCTGCTGTTTGACTCTCCCAACCAGCTCCATCTAGCCTATTGACTTCTTGCTTCAACTTCCTCACCGTTAGGCCACCCGTCCAATACCCTGCGGCCAATGAGCGTCCTCTCACAGTTAACGGAGCCAAGCGATACCCTTTCTCGTAACAGTGCTGGGATGTTAGGCCAGTCTCTGCTTACAATTACGAGCTAGGGGAGGTCTCTTACCATGCTGGCCCTCCGCTTGCTCATCCAACCTCTATTTCTGCTGTTGGATAGACCCGTGTCTCTCCGTGTACACCTGAAACATGCACTGGCAAATGCTGGTCTATTCTCACCATTGGACGGCTACTCCCCTGAACTAGCCTCTGCCTGCACCCACCGTCACTCAGTCTTCTCATTTCCTGTCCAGCCACTTTAGCAGCTACCTAGGAGTCTGGAGCATGCCCCCTACCAAGGCAACTCCCCAAGTCACTGTCAAGGCTGCTTCCCCACTCTGAACTTTAGGGTACAAATGTGGGGGCCTGCATGAAAACTGCTAAGCTTAACTACCAGCTTAGATCTGGTCCACTGCCACCACTCCCAAAATGCTAATTCCCTTCCCTGGGTAGCCTTGAGAGACTCTTCACCAATTCCTTGGATCTTAAAACAAGGAAAAATCAATCAGGTTCTTAAAAAGAAGGCTTTTAATTAAAGAAAAAGGTAAAAATCATCTCTGTAAAATCAGGATGGAAAATAACTTTACAGGGTAATCAAACTTAAAGAGTCCAGAGGAATCCCCTCTAGCCTTAGGTTCAAAGTTACAGCAAACAGAGATAAACACTCTAGCAAAAAGGTACATTTACAAGTTGAGAAAACAAAGATAAAAACTAACACGCCTTGCCTGGCTGTTTACTTACAAGTTGGAAATATGAGAGACTTGTTCAGAAAGATTTGGAGAACCTGGATTGATGTCTGGTCCCTCTCAGTCCCAAGAGCGAACAACCCCCAAAACAAAGAGCACAAACAAAAGCCTTCCCCCCACCAAGATTTGAAAGTATCTTGTCCCCTTATTGGTCCTTTGGGTCAGGTGTCAGCCAGGTTACCTGAGCTTCTTAACCCTTTACAGGTAAAAGGATTTTGGAGTCTCTGGCCAGGAGGGATTTTATAGTACTGTCCACAGGAGGGCTGTTACCCTTCCCTTTATAGTTATGACAGCCACCGACTTGGTTGTCGAAGTTGTCCAAATAGCTGCATGCCATGAGCGGTTGACCATACCAGAAACACACAACTGGATTCTTTTGACCAATTCCCAGGTGCCTTTCTCAGATACCCAGTAACAACTAAGGTGTCACTACCTCCTCCAGTATCTTAGGTACAGAATTGGTCTAAGAAGTTCTCTCTTGCCATCCCAGAGCCGGGGTTCTGTCACTTTGCTTCCCTAGGAATAGTCCCCTTGACCTAATCCCTCATTAGGGTGGTTCAGCTTCATCCGCTTCCATACAGGCCTCCGCCTTCACCATGGCCTCATCAGTAGAATTGTCTGAAATCTTCAGACCCAACTTTGGGCTCCAGCAGGCAAACCCTTAGGAATTGTTCCTGGCCTATAAGGTCCAGCACCCTGCTCAAATGAGTTTGTGTCAAGGGGCAACGTTCGTGTTGCCAGGTCTCGCAAACATTGTGCTGCCACTCTAGGGGAAAGGCTCTGTCCTAAACTGGTGGCGGTATGCCCTAGGGAAAGGCTGTCTTAAAGTGGTGGTGGTGTGCTTCTGTGGTCAGGTCCAGGCTCTCCAGAATGGCCTCTTTTACAATTGTGTACGACCTTGCCTACCTGTCGGACAAAACTCGGTAGCTGCCTGAGGTTCTCCCAAGAGAAACGGGCTACACGAGCTGGCGAAAAGGTGTGCAAAAACACCTGGGCCAAATTTTGCCAGGCCTGGCACTGGTTTGGCAGAATTCTCTTCTCCTAAAACTGCCCAGGGCCCTGGGCTCCACTTTTCTAGGTATTGCAGGAAAGGGAATGTTCTGTTGAGTCTCTTGCTGTTGTCGTTGCCCTTGTAGAAGATGCAACAAAAGAGCAAATATCTGTTTTTGTTGGGCTGCCAGCATGTGGACTATGTTGTCCATCTGCCCCTCACCTTAAAGGAATTGATCTCTCCCTTCTTCCTCGGAGGGGGGCGTATGTCTCCAAATACCACTTCTGTTACCACCAGAAAGCGTTTACCCTCCCCTCCAGGGTGCCCCCTTGTGCATGGATGCAGTCTTGCAGGGTGTCTTCGTCACTGGTGTCCATACTTGGTTCTCCCTCAGACCTGTATTTTCTCTCCCCTCCCCTCTGGGTGCTCTAGGGCTTGGCCCTCCAGCCAGGTCACATAAAAGTCTAACCCCTTCCAGAGTAGCACAAACAAGTCCAAATAAATGTCCAAACAAATCTTCAGACTAATAGCCCTTCTGCCGCTTCAGGCTTCAGTGAAGTTCCCTTGTGGTTCTAACCTAACCCTGTGCAATGGTGTTCTTCCTCTGCTGTCATCTGTCTATTTAAACCCTATCTCAGGGCTTCCCTCCACCAGAGACATCCATCGCCTCTGTAGTCTCTCCCCAACTGAGCCCTCTGTTTACTTATAAGGCTGAATTCCCCATCCTCTGGCCAGACGGCAATGAGTTGATGATCACCCCCTAGGTGTGGAGCATGACTAACTGTGGTTCTTTCCCTTGCCTTGCAGGTGATGGGAGTTAAGCCTCATCACTGGCAGCTTTTCCTCCTTTGCCTCACAGATATTATGGAGGACACAGCAGGCAGCTGTAACCATTGGGATATTTTTCCCAATTTTGTGAGTGAACACCACCAGCATCCCTTCAGTATACCAGAAGCTGTCATTCTGCACCTGCACCTGCTGAGCTAGCGGCTGAAGGTCTCCTTGGTACTGTCGAGGTGGCCAGTGTATGGCTTCATGAACCAGGGGTAGACTGGGTCCCCCAGAATCACTATTGGCATTTCAATATTGTCAATGATAATCCACCAGTTGAGAAAGAATATCCCAGCTTGCAGCTTCCTGAACAGTCCTGTGTTCTTAGCAAAGCGAGTGTCATGCACTGCCTCTAACCAGTCCACATAGATACCAGTGAAGTGTCCCCAGAGACCCACTAGCACAGGGGTGGGCAAACCATGGCCCATCCAGCTGCCCTCGCCTCCAGGCACCGCCTCCCGCAGCTCCCATTGGCCAGGAACAGGGAACCGCGGCCAATGGGAGCTTCAGGGGAGGTACCAGGAGGTGCGGCAAGGGCAGCGCGTGGAGCCCTCTGTCCCCCCTCCCCTCCCCAGGGGCTGCAGAGACTTGGTGCCAGCCGCTTCTGGGAGCGGCGCAGCATGGGACCAGGGCAGGCAGGCAGGGAGTCTGCCCTGGCCCCAGTGCACGCCGCTGCCAACCCGGAGCTGCTCCAGGTAAGCGGCGCCAGGCCGGAACCCGAAGCCTCCTGCACCCCGCCCTGCAACTCCCTGCCCTGAGCCCCTTGCCGCACCCCACACCTCTCCTGTGCCCCAGCTCCCTGCCCTGATTCCCCCCCTGCTCTCCGCACCCCTGCTGCACCCCCAATCCCCTTCCCTGAGCCCCTTCATATGCCCCACACCCCTCCTCTGCCCCAACCCCTTGCCCTGAGCCCCTTCCTGCACACCACACCCCCTCCCACATCCTGCACCCCCTACCGCACCCCAACGCCTGCTCCGGCCCTGCATGCAATTTTCTCACCCGGATGTGGCCTTCGGGCCAAAAAGTTTGCCCACCCCTGCACTAGCATAACCATAGAAAACTAGCCCTTTTCTGTTGATGTACTCTGTGGCAAGGTGCGATGGGGCCAAAATAGGGATATGCATGCTATTGCTCCACCACAGATCAGGAACCCCATTGCTGCAACTCCATCCACTATGTCCTGCACATTGCCAAGAAGCATAGTCCTGAGTAGCAAGAGATGATTAATGGCTCCGCATACTTGCATCACACAGTGGCTTTCCTACTGACCAATAGCAATCCAGCATTGCAAGCTTCCAGAGTGCAATCAACATTCATTTTTCCACTGTCAGTTCAGCTTTCATTCTGGTGTCCCTGAGCTGGAGGGCTGGAGCAAGGTCGACACACTGATCCAGCTATGTGATTGTTGGCATCTGAAAGTTCTGCAGCCACTGCTCATCCTCCCAAACTTGCATTACAATGTGATCCCACCAGGCAGTGCTCTTTTCTCCAGCCCAGAAGCGACACTCCACCATTTGCAGCTGCTCCATGAACACCCACAACAATCCTGACTTGTTTTTTGCTATGTCCCTCAGTAAACTGTTCTTGAAGAAATTGCCCATTGCCACAGTATTCCCTGTGAATCTGCACATACAGGAGGATTGTACATCCTGCAATTGTAATGTTCACGAGCATAGTGCAGAGCTCTGAGGGTTCCACGCTTCTGTCAGAGATGGGGGTCACCAAAAAGTGCTATGCTGTTGGGTAAAATCTGTTACTGACCTGTTTTATGTAATGTCCATCTTGGAGATGTGAAAGGACAGCCTAGCCTCCATCTTGGATATCCTTCTCCTCAGATGATATAGTGCCCTTTCAGCCTTTTTCAAATCAAGGAGCGGAAAGGTCAGGGCAGTTAGAGTCATGTGACAGCCATAAACTGCCTAGCAACCACAGGTTATTTAGTGAGTGGCACACCTGTCACGCAGGGCTGTCCATCTGAGTGGCAGCCAGAGTCCCACACAGTTCAGCTAGCTGCCAGGAGCCCCCGAGGGACCAGGACTCATAGGACTTTGGATTCTTGGTCTCTATTAACGTACTTGCACTCAACTGCTACACACCATTAGTGAGCGCATACTTGCATGGATTACGAGGTCAAGCAGAGACTGCCTGGGCAATCACTGAAGACCTACCTGAGGGAGAAGATCTGTCCAGAGGATCTGTCCAGAGGGAGAAGAATACCCAGTCCCTCGGTTCCTGTTCGGTGTCCAGCGCCCCTGATTTTCACCACTATCCCTGTCAGTAGCCTGAGTCTTTGTCATTGTGTCCCTGCCTTCAGGATATGGTATTATAATACCCCTTGTGGTTTTCCTCTGTTTTACATCCATAAGTTAAGGGGGTTTAAGGGCTCTGAGCTTCATGCTCTGGTAACTGTTAACAACCGCGTGTGTCATGCTTAGGTTTTTTATTGTCTGAAGGGGTCCTTGTCTGGTTTACTGACTAGTGGCATAATAAATATGTATGTGTTACATCTTATTCTGCCTCTGTTTTAATAATTCACCCGATGATAGATGCGGGAGGGGGTGGGACCTGCAGACAGCCCATCTTCTGATCTGTGTAGACCATAGTTAAATGGTTTTGGGCTAACAGTTAAATGTTAAATGTTTTGGGCTAACAGTACTGGTGACCACGGCAGGACCCCTGTTTGATTTTATTCTATGATTTGTGTGATTTTTTTTTAGTTCTCGGCTCTGTTAACAAGCAGCCAGAAGGCAGAGTGGGAGGATTGCTGGTCCAAGAGTGCCGGATGGTGACCGCAGAGAGGCCGCTATAGGCCAGCGGTTGGTGGGCCGTTGGAATTGCAGGAGCGGCAGTGTGCCACTAGGTCTCTGGCCTGGCCACCGGCATAGAGCTTAGTACCCTGGGGTCAAGCTTGAGCGTGTGCAACGTGCGTCAGAGGTGCATGTGTGTTGGCCCGTGAGCCACAAAGTCTCTGGCTGGCTAGTGACCAGAGAGGAACATTGAGGGCAGCCTTGGTGCTGCAGGAAGAGGATTTTTCCACTTCCGCACGGTGCAAGGTGTGCCGTGAGTGTGAAACTGCTTGCTGGAATCCAGACCCAGTGCGTCCGGAGTAAGCAGGCAGACTGCAGTAAAGGAAGCCCGGATCTACGTCGTGGCTGAGGCAGAGGCCCAGTCCCCGTAGAATGTGGTTAGCCCAGTCTGTGGTAGGATAGCAGCAGCAGTCATTGGAGTTGAGCAGGAGAGATCCTTTCTCAACTAGTGCAGGCGGAGCTCCTAGCCTGCGCAGAAGCCACGCTGCTATCTGTCGGCAAGATTCAGCCACCACTGATTGCCGACGGTGCCGTAACCAAGCGTGGTTGCGGTAGGGAAACTGTGAGAGTCTCGGCCCATATCTGTTTGAGACTACCTCGTTCGAGATGAGCACTCGGGCCTTTGGAGCGTCTGGTTGGGTTCTGGAGCATAATAAAAATTCACTTGCCTTTTGTGTGAATTTCTTGGGAAAGGGCAAGGATCCCTGGGTAGGGTGGCTGCTCAAGGGAGGCAAGGCTTATTCCAGTCTGGTTACCACCTGGGAGAAGTACGTCCAAGAGAAACCTAAGCCCAATAATAAACAGCAGAAGCGGGCACTGATCTATGGTCTTTACGCAGCATGTGGGGAGCTTCCTGAGTTTGGAAAAGCTCAGGAAGCTAAGGTAG
The DNA here is from genome assembly GCF_013100865.1 of Trachemys scripta elegans. Classification (NCBI taxonomy): domain Eukaryota; kingdom Metazoa; phylum Chordata; order Testudines; family Emydidae; genus Trachemys; species Trachemys scripta. Next base: position 128,821,986 of record NC_048303.1, on the reverse strand, counting down.
CTCAGTTGGAGCAGCAGGTAAAGACCACAGAATCAGAGGTAGAGAAATTGGGCGGACGAGTGGAGGAACAGAATGCCAGCTATATAACCCAGATCAGCAGGCTGGATGGGAAAGTCTGGGACCTAAGCTATCTGGTTGCTAAGAAAGATAAGGAGCTTCACCTGGCAGGTGTGAAGCAAGAGGAGACTCAGACAGCCATCAGGGAACTAATGAAGGCGCTTCACTCTAGCCAATCTCAGCAGGCAGAGCACTCCAACTGCCAGGCTGAGCTCCAAAAGCTGCGTTACAAGCTGCAGCAGACTCGGGGTCTCCTACGGGCGGTTAGTACGGATCCCTTGAGGAAGAGCTCAGAAGAGGCCAGCAGCTCTAACTCAGATGATTCTGAGTGCAGTTCAAGCAGTCAGTTGGAGGCGAGGGAGGTAATGTGGAGTAAGCAGCCTTCCGCTCCCCCTGAACTGACAGTCCAGGAGGGGAGTAAGCTACCCATGGCACCGATCACCACCACTGTAATTAGTTACGGTCCTGACTCATCTCAGCCACTAGAGACGCGGCATGAACTCAAGACATACACCCCGGAACAGGCTCGTGCGGTGGGAAAGGCCCTTGGACCACGGAACAGAGAGAATGCTCTGGATTGGCTGGCCAAGGCAAATTCCCTACCTGGTATTAGTAAGGAAGACCTAGCCGTTCTTATCAGAGAGTGTATGTATGGAGAGGAATTTGGCGCCCTTACAATTGATTTGCAGGTAGCTGATGTGGAAACCAAGCATCAATTGTTTGAAGGTGTTTTAAGATTTTACTTCCCACATCAGAACTTTATCGGGAGATATTACTCTGAGAGACAACAGCCTTTTGAGAGGCCGGAGAAATATCTTAGCCGTAAAAGACTGCTATATTGGTTAGCAGGGGCGACCACCTGTGATGTTCCAGAGTTCCGTGAGTCTGTCCTGCAAGGGCTGTCCCCTGTTCTGAAGGTGGCTTTAGGACCACTGGACTGCACGATTACGACCCTTCTAGAGCTAGAGGACACGCCGCAAAAAGCACATGAAATCCAAAGAGAAGCTTTTCTCACCTCTGAAGCTAAAAGGAAGGTAACCGTGGTTACCACCAAGAGCCATCGAGGAAAAGAGTTCAATAAGGGAAGCCTGAAGTCACCTCAACCTAATAGGAAGTCTGCTGCATATCTGAGCAAGAACAGCCAGCCAGATGGACTTAGGAGGGTCATTTGGAAGGAGTTGATTCAGCATGAGGCACGAGAAGGCATAGAAGGTTTGCCCACTGAGGAGCTTCTAGTGAGATTGGCACAGCATAAGAGCAGAAAGCATCAGCAAAAAGAGTCTGTAGATCTACTATGGTGGGGCCGAGATTCCCGTCTGGCCCCATTAACAGCACCCATAACCAACAACCCATGGGGCAGGCCATCAACTTCAGTAGTCCTGGAGGGAGAATTTGGAAGATTCATCTAGCAGATGCTGATTGATACGGGTGCTTCAGTTTCCATTTGGTGTATAGCTGCTGAGCCAAAAGCCAAAAAAATACCCATCAAGGAGACGAAAATTTTGGAAGGCTTCAACAGGGGTGAGAGTGTGGTCCCCTTTACACAGCCTGTCATCTGCAAAATCCACACTATTGTAGCCAGAGCTACCTTCGGTCTTCAGGACCTAGGAGGCCAGGGTATCCTGGGCGTGGACTTGATCTCTAGTATGAGTCTTATTGTGGACCTGCCTAACAGGAAATTTGTTTAAGACAAAAACAACAGACGTCATGAGATCATACCTTCATCTCACAGGGTGGCCACGGTGAAAGCACCTGAAACCTTGGAACTGCCACAGTGGGAAAAGGATGTAGCTGATGTCGCTCTCAAGCATCAGGAGGTGTTTGCAAGGAACAAACTGCAATGTGGCAAGACATCTGAGGAAGTCAGAGTTGATGGACTTGACCCGAAGCCACAAAGGCAATATCGGTATCCTGTTGCTGCAGAGGAAGGCCTTCTGAGCACCATCAAGGCATTAGTCGAACAGGGAGTGCTTTTGCCACTGGAGAGTCCCTATAATTCACCCATCTGGCCTGTAATGAAAGCTGACGCAAGACTTGGCATCTCACGGTGGATTACAGAGAACTGAACAAGGTAACTCCGCGTTTGGCACCTGTAGTTGCCAAATACAATGAGGTAATGGCTACAATTGCATCGGGGCTAAATGGTTTTCCGTATTGGACTTGTCTAATGAGTTCTTCTCCATTCCTCCGCACCCCTCCGCCTGGCACAAGTTCGCTTTCACTTATAGGAATAGGCAGTATACATTTAGCCAACTTGCTCAGAGCCTACATAATAAGGGAATAAGCAGGAAGAACTGGAAGTGCTAATAAATAAATACAACTATGACATTGTTGGCATCACTGAAACTTGGTGGGATAATACACATGATTGGAATGTTGGTGTGGATGGGTACAGCTTGCTCAGGAAGGATAGACAGGGGAAAAAGGGAGGAGGTGTTGCCTTATATATTAAAAATGTACACACTTGGACTGAGGTAGAGATGGACATAGGAGACGGAAGTGTTGAGAGTCTCTGGGTTAGGCTTAAAGGGGCAAAAAACAAGGGAGATGTCATGCTAGGCGTCTACTACAGGCCACCTAACCAGGTGGAAGAGGTGGATGAGGCTTTTTTCAAGCAACTAACAAAATCATCCAAAGCCCAAGATTTGGTGGTGATGGGGGACTTCAACTATCCAGATATATGTTGGGAAAATAACACAGCGGGGAACAGACTATCCAACAAATTCTTGGACTGCATTGGAGACAACTTTTTATTTCAGAAGGTTGAAAAAGCTACTAGGGGGGAAGCTGTTCTAGACTTGATTTTAACAAATAGGGAGGAACTCGTTGAGAATGTGAAAGTAGAAGGCAGCCTGGGTGAAAGTGATCATGAAATCATAGAGTTTGCAATTCTAAGGAAGGGTAGAAGGGAGAACAGCAAAATAGAGACAATGGATTTCAGGAAGGCAGATTTTGGGAAGCTCAGAGAGCTGATAGGTAAGGTCCCATGGGAATCAAGACTGAGGGGAAAAACAACTGAGGAGAGTTGGCAGTTTTTCAAAGGGACACTATTAAGGGCCCAAAAGCAAGCTATTCCGCTGGTTAGGAAAGATAGAAAATGTGGCAAAAGACCACCTTGGCTTAACCACGAGATCTTGCACGATCTAAAAAATAAAAAGGAGTCATATAAAAAATGGAAACTAGGACAGATTACAAAGGATGAATATAGGCAAACAACACAGGAATGCAGGGGCAAGATTAGAAAGGCAAAGGCACATAATGAGCTCAAACTAGCTACGGGAATAAAAGGAAACAAGAAGACTTTTTATCAATACATTAGAAGCAAGAGGAAGACCAAAGACAGGGTAGGCCCACTGCTTAGTGAAGAGGGAGAAACAGTAACAGGAAACTTGGAAATGGCAGAGATGCTTAATGACTTCTTTGTTTCGGTCTTCACCGAGAAGTCTGAAGGAATGCCTAACATAGTGAATACTAATGGGAAGGGGGTAGGTTTAGCGGATAAAATAAAAAAAGAACAAGTTAAAAATCACTTAGAAAAGTTAGATGCCTGCAAGTCACCTGGGCCTGATGAAATGCATCCTAGAATACTCAAGGAGCTAATAGAGGAGGTATCTGAGCCTCTAGCTATTATCTTTGGAAAGTCATGGGAGACGGGAGAGATTCCAGAAGACTGGAAAAGGGCAAATATAGTGCCCATCTATAAAAAGGGAAATAAAAACAACCCAGGTAACTACAGACCAGTTAGTTTAACTTCTGTGCCAGGGAAGATAATGGAGCAAGTAATTAAGGAAATCATCTGCCAACACTTGGAAGGTGGTAAGGTGATAGGGAATAGCCAGCATGGATTTGTGAAGAATAAATCATGTCAAACCAATCTGATAGCTTTCTTTGATAGGATAACGAGCCTTGTGGATAAGGGTGAAGCAGTGGATGTGGTATACCTAGACTTTAGTAAGGCATTTGATACGGTCTCGCATGATATTCTTATCGATAAACTAGGCAAATACAAATTAGATGGGGCTACTATAAGGTGTGTGCATAACTGGCTGGATAACCGTACTCAGAGAGTTGTTGTTAATGGTTCCCAATCCTGCTGGAAAGGCGTAACGAGTGGGGTACCGCAGGGGTCTGTTTTGGGACCGGCTCTGTTCAATATCTTCATCAACGACTTAGATATTGGCATAGAAAGTACGCTTATTAAGTTTGCGGATGATACCAAACTGGGAGGGATTGCAACTACTTTGGAGGACAGGGTCATAATTCAAAATGATCTGGACAAATTGGAGAAATGGGCTGAGTTAAACAGGATGAAGTTTAACAAAGACAAATGCAAAGTGCTCCACTTAGGAAGGAAAAATCAATTTCACACATACAGAATGGGAAAAGACTGTCTAGGAAGGAGTACGGCAGAAAGGGATCTAGGGGTTATAGTGGACCACAAGCTAAATATGAG
>NC_048303.1:128741954-128802477 GCF_013100865.1 Trachemys scripta elegans | reverse complement strand
GTGGAGTGTCCTCTTTTTGGACACTTAAAATATGGTAACCCTAGGTCAGGATACCAGGGAGTTGGGTGAGGTACCAGGTTATAGATATCAGGCAAGTAGCAGCGTCGGGGACAAAACAGGTCCAGAAGCCGGAGTGTGGGGTCCACGACAAGGCAAGGTCTGGAAAAGAGGCAAGCAGCAGCCTGCCTCATTTCTCACAGCTCCCCATGATGGGTTACTGGTTTATATACCAGCATGAGCCAATCAGTGGGCTGCAGGAGGCCACCCCTCTGGCCCTGCTGAGCAGTACTTCCTGCAGGATCTAGCTTCACAGGGGTGGGTTTTCCCATTGTCCCTCCCTTGCAGGGGTCTCTGTATGTAGTGCCTTGTTGGCAGCCACCTGCCCTGAGTCGCATAGTGCTGAGGGTCAGTTTTTGTTCATCTCTGCACTCCTGTGCTGTTGTCGTGTGTTGTGCTTTGTTTTATAGCAGTGTTTTTCAAAGATTGCAGCTTGGCGATCCCTTATTTGAAATCAAAAAGTTTCAATACCCCTTTCCATTTGCTATAAAAAATCAGAGTAAACATGGATCAACAACAGGGCCAGATTAACTTTTTGTGGGCCTGGCCCCAAACATATTTGTGGGCCCGTATGGGGAATGATTGTAAAAGACAGGAGATCAACACTAAAGTTGTCTTTGACACAGCACACAACTGCACAGGTTTTATGAACAATATTTACAAGTTTAAGTTGCAAATGGGGGAGGGATAGCTCAGTGGTTTGAGCATTGGCCTACTAAACACAGAGTTGTGAGTTCAATCCTTGAGGGAGCCATTTAGAGATCTGGGGCAAAAATCTGTCTGGGAATTAGTCCTGCTTTGAGCAGGGGGTTGGACTAGATGACCTCCTGAGGTCCCTTCCAACCCTGATATTCTATGAGTCTATGGAGGTGGCTGCCACTATGGTGCCAGCAATAGCAGCCCTAGGGCAAAAAGAACATATACAAGTGTACATAAAATAAATTATAAAAGGAAAAAATGCAAAATAAAACACAGTGGGTAAAAAAAGCCACAACAACAGCCATGTGCTGCTCCCACTTAAAAGGGAACCTTTACACTATTTCTCACATGAACTACCAGGGCTTGAATTACATTTTTGTATGACATTGTGGCGGCAAGCTACTTCACAAGTGAGCACCACTCTACCCATTCTTCAAAGATCTCTTCATTGAGGTCATCTGAATAGAATTCAATTAATCTTCCAAGTTCATGAGTCTGATGAAGTGGGTTCTAGCCCACAAAAGTTTATGCCCAAATACAGTTGTTAGTCTCTAAGGTGCCACAAGGACTCCTCGTTGTTTTTGCTGATACAGACTAACACAGCTACCACTCTGAAACAAGTTCTGAGAGACTCTTTTAACAGCAGTACTGTCAAGGTCACCTGTTAAAAAACGGAAATGGTTGTTTATTTCTGAATATGCATGAATTCTTCTGTTGAGACGGTTGACAAGTGAGTCACCTATGGCGGAGAATGATTCAGCTTTGAACTTCTCTTCACTACTCAGCACAACAGCAGGTTCTTCACTGTCATCGGCCATATGCTTTGGATGATGTTGCCGCTTTAATTGGAAGTTAGCTGTAGATTCATGGTATTCCTCAAAAATATTCCGTTGTGCTGCCACAAACTCAGATAGCGACTTCAGCAGTGCACAGCTGTGCCTAAGTCCATTGTTTCAGACTGCAGAAGTTGACTAGTTTTGTTTACTCTTGTAAGAATACTACTCCAAAATAAAAACAACTAGGAGTCCAGTGGCACCTTAAAGACTAACAGATTTATTCGGGCATAAGCTTTCATGGGTAAAAAACCCACTTCTTCAGAGGCATGGAGTGAAAATTACAGGTACAGGCATAAATATACTGGCACATGAAGAGAAGGGAGTTACCTTACAAGTGGAGAACCAATGTAAACAAGGCCAATTCAGTCAGGGTGGATGTGGTCCACTCTCAATAATTGATGAGGAGGTGTCAATACCAAGAGAGGGGAAATTGTTTTTGTAGTGAGCCAGCCACTCCCGGTCCCTATTCAAACCCAACTTAATGGTGTTAAATTTGGAAATGAATTGTAGCTCTGCAGTTTCTCTTTGAAGTCTGTTTTTGAAGTTTTTTTGTTCAAGGATGGTTACTTTTAAATCTGTTATTGAATGTCCAGGGAGATTGAAGTGATCTCCTACCTGCTTTTGTATGTTACCATTCCTGATGTCTGATTTGTGTCCATTTATTCTTTTGCAGAGGGACTGTCCGGTTTGGCCAATGTACATGGCAGAGGGGCATTGCTGGCACATGATGGCATATATCACATTGGTAGATGTGCAGGTGAATGAGCCCCTGATGGTCTGGCTGATGTGGTTGGGTCCTATGATGGTGTCATTAGAGTAGATATGGGAACAGAGTTGGCAACAGGGTTTGTTACAGGGATTGGTTCCTGGGTTAGTGTTTCTGTGGTGTAGTCAGTGGCGTAGCCAGGTTCTAACATCAGGGGGAGCGAACATATAAAAAAGGCGCCACCCATTTTGGAAGGCTAAAAATGCCCCGGATGTGATTAATTAAAAAAAATGTCCACCTGGCAGCCAGGTCATTTTGAAAACAAAATTCAAAATGTCAGAATTTCTGGAAATTCTGAGTTTTCACTAGCTCCAGGTGAAATTCTTCACAGAAAAATAAATTCCCCAAAAAATCTCTATTCAGAAACATCCCAATATTTTGCTTGGGCCTCTTTTCATTGAACAGAAACATTTTAATTTTGGTTTGTTTAGTCAAAATGAAATATTTCAGTTTCAGTCAACAATCTTTGTGTCCAACTGAGCAGCCATCGCGCCTCGAGGAAGTTATAATTCCAGTTCCCTCATGCGGCCTTTCTCCTTTACGTGCCTTACTCCCCAGCTACTCTGTATCTACCATGATGCACCACAGTCTCTCCCTGTGACTGAGCCACCACCGTGCATCGGAAGACTCCCATCAGGCATGGACTATGGCAAGATATGTAACTGGCAAAAAAGTTAACAACCTTCTTCCTAAACAGAGATAAACATTATTCTTGGCCACTGCTGCTATCTAAATATCCTGATCAAGATTTCCCAGGTTGTAAACATGAGTAACAAAAGGTAGGCATAGTCCTGCAGGTAAAAGATCTGCTGTAAATCTCGCCACTTCTTCTGGCTGATTCCCCCAGACTACCACTAGTATTTCTTATTCAAACTAAGAATAAGCCAGCAAATTCCCATCTAAGTACCCATCTCTGTTAGAGACTGAGAAGGCTCACCTCATGTACTGTATAAGTCACATAAAATGGAGATGCAGAACTGTGTATCATCTGCATACTGAAGGCTCAACAGCCCACTAATGGTGATATATACACTGAACTAGAGGGGTGAGAGAATAGAACCACCTCGTACCCAGCATGAGAATTCCCTCAGTGCAGATGAACATCTGCCCCAAAGCTGTCTCTTTGACAGGCTAGAATGGAGCTACTTAAGAGACACTCCTTATGTCCCTGCTCCGGTCCCCAACCTGTCAGCAAATGGTGTCTAAAGCTGGTAACATATATAAAAGAATTAGAATGGGCATCTGAGGCCAGATCCTCAGATGATGTGAATTGGTGTAGCTCTATTGACTTCAGTGCAGCTACACTGATTTACACCAGCGGAGTATTTGGCCCATTATTTTAAGCCATTCTTAGAAGGACATCAAACATTCACAGCAATGTAGCCTGTGTGTCACATCCAAGCCTAAAAACAGATTGACAGTGATCAAGGAAATCTTTGGACTCTGGATTTGGCAGAGTTGTCCTTTCCACATAACCTTTCCAATTATATTCCCAAGAAAAGGGAGATTAGAGACAGAAGATAATGGGCTGAATTCTGAGAATCAAGGTTTCTTCAGCAAGGGCCAACCAAAGGAAGGGATTGACAGTCTCCTCAAAAAACAGACTCCATACTTCCCTACTTGATCTTACCAGCCTGGCAGGACACGGGTCAAGTCTGCAACTCATAGCTAAGAGCTCCCCAAGCACCTCTAGCTCCTCCATGAATAACAGAGGCTTATGGTCAAACAGGCAAGATTCATATTTGTCTGTACCAGACATGACCTTGCCTCCACAGAGATCATAAGTCTGGTCAGATCATAAGTCTGGTCTGATGTATTTATCTTTCTCCTCAGGGGATGGAATGGTGCAGTTCACTATTTTATCCCCCTAGATTCAACTGCTGCTTTCATTTACTTCAACCCCTGGTTAATTTGATCCTCCATCTAATTCTATCAGCACCTCAGGAGTTCAGCCATTTGTGCTAACAGGAAGACAACTTCCACCCTTTCTTTTGATCAATGCCGATCCCTTCAGAAAGCTATTACAGGATAATTTGATCATTGGCCATAAAAAAAGCAGCCATTTAATTGCTGAGGGCCAGATCCTGTTCTCAGTGACACTAGTGAAAACTTGGAGTATCCCTACTGCCAAATTCTTTTGTGCCATATCTGGGCAAAGCTCCATTGGCTTCAGTAGTTTTGCACAGCTGAACACGAGATCAGAATCCAGCCCTAAGGCTGAACCATAATTCTGCAGTTAAAGAAGAAAGAGACCAAGGAAGCCCCTGAAAATAAAAGACAACAGAATATGACTAACAGGCATTGGAGTCTGGAGAACATTCCCCAGTAGGTCAGGACCTTTTGAAAGTAGAGTCCATTTTGGGGCTCTGCAATATTATCTTTAACTTTCTGGGGTTGACATCAGCAGCCTGCCCTGTTGGATTAAAGGCCTGATCCTGCAAGTTGCTGAGGGAGTAGCAGTCCCCAGGCTCAGCCCCCACTGGGAATTGTTGTTCTCAAACCCAACTCTCTCCTGCAGGGGAGAGCAGGAGTTTACTGAAGAATTAAACAAGAAAACGTCCGTCCCTAGCTATTTTGGTGCCCTACGCATCCCCCCGTGTGGGGGCTGTGGGGAGCCCCAGGCCTCCATGGGGGGCTGGCTCCAGGTCTCCGTGGGCACAAGTGGGGGGTGGGCTGCCCCAGGCCTCCGTGGGCACAAGTGGGGGGGTGGGCTGGCCCCAGGCCTCCGTGGGTGGGAACGGGGGGCGGGCTGGCTCCAGGCCTCCGGGGAGGACGGGGGGGGGGGGGGCTGGCCACTTCCTGCGGGAAGTGGAGTGACCCGGCCCCAGACTGCGCCACTCCCCTGGCTCCCAGCCGCACCGCCGGCGAGTGTTGGGGGGGCAGTTCCCCCTCCCCCTAAGCCTGGCAGGCAGGGGAGCAGAGCAGGCTGGGGCTGGGTCACTCCACTTCCCGCAGGAAGTGGCCAGACCCCCACGGAGGCCTGGGGACCAGGGCCCCAGCATGCTCTGCTCCCCTGGCTCCCAGGCTTGGGGGGAGAAGGGGAGGAACCACCCCCCCAGCACTCACCGGCGGCGCAGCTGGGAGCCAGGGGAAAGGAGCAGGCTGGGGCCAGGTCGCTCCACTTACCATGCTGGCTGCTGTCTTCGGGGAAGTGTGGGCAGGGCTGGGGTGGAGCAGGGCGGGAAGAGGAGGGGCTGGGGTGGAGCAGGGGCGGGGGCCATGGGGGAGAGCCGGAGCAGGGGCTGGAGCAGGCAACCTGCTATGAACTCTAAGCAGCCAACAATTTTGCCATTATTAAGACTGCCAAAGGTTTCATTAGCCCCTTTCAGTGCCAGAGCTCGTGTTGTCAGAAATGTTATTGCTGATACGACTCACTTCAACACTTCTGTCCGTAATTTCTTTCTTTAATATGTCCATCTGCTATATGTTTATCAAGGGTTTGAGTCTTCAATAAACGCATTATATAAGCGGTGAGAGCTTGTCAGCGCTCAGTAGAACTTTCATGGTCACCAAGTCTGCCAATGTGATCCTATGAATCAAATACTCTCTTGGCTAGTGAAAATGTGCTGTTCGGAGAAAACAATTTGCACACAAACAGAAGACACAGTCAGTCGATGGTGAGTATGTGAGCCAGAGCCTTTTAGTAGTTTCACCATTCGAGGACACTTGATTGAAGGCTGTATCACAGAGTTTCCTAAAATAAAAAACCATTTTAATATTAATGTATAATCGCCAACATTTGTGATGAATACAGCTGACCCTCGGCTTGAATCCTGGTTCCTGATTCCAGCTCTGACCCTTGACTCTGGTTGCTGGCAGCTGACTCCTGCTCCAACCACTAGGCATGACCACCCACACCCCAGTCATGACGCAGGCTTTTGTGAATCCCGTTCTTAGGCACTAACACTCCTCATGAATTGTGTAGAGAGCCTGGGCAACTAATTCAGGGCTCTGGATTCCTCTGGCTGGCAGGGAACCTAAATGTTAGATGCTGCAACACTGAGCCTAAGTCCCTTTGGCAGATCTAATCCCTAGTGCAATTTTCAAAATCTCAGTAAGTGCCTAACTTCCCTAGATTTCAAAATTCCAGTAGGTGCAGTCTATAATTTATTCTGTTAGTGAGGGATTCCTGGCTTTTTTGATCAGGTTTATCAGCTGGTCAAATACAGTAATGAACCCACCAGGAGGTACCTCACCTTGGATCAGGATCACAGCATTTTACAGGGCCAAAGGGAAGTGAATGGCTTATACAAATTCTGCAAAACCAGAATGATACTGATGAAAGCTGTTGTTTATCAGTGACATCTAGTGGTCAGTACAGCTAATATAAGTAAATATTGCAGACAATCGACTGCTGTTCCAGAAACTGTTCTACACTTGGATGGGATGAAGAGAAAGAACAATGCTCCTGTTTTATAATTAACTGAAAAGAAAAACCCTGTCCATTGATCCTTGGAGCTGCTGTCTGGCATGGTCATTGTTCAAAACCAGGCACTTCACATTCCAATGTAGGGCTGAAGGCAGCACAGTTTTGAAGACATCTTGGTCTGTGGGGCTTACTGTATGTTCTCTATTGTCTATCTCTATGTTCCAGCAAACACAGAGAGGTCAGAACAAAATATGCCATTTGCTCCAATTGGTCAGATGGTCAGTTTTTCTCAAATCCCCACTTTGCTTTGTCTATGGCCTGGTCTACACTACAGAGTTAGGTCGACGTAAGCTGCCTTACATCGACCTAACTCTGTAGTGTAGACCAGGCCATACCTAGTGTACCTCTGTAGTGTAGACCAGACCTAACTCTTTATGTGTCTACATTAAAATGTAGCTCCCACCGATGTAACTTGCCCACTCCGCTGACTTAACTCCACCTCCGCAAGAGGCTTAGTGCTTAGGCCTATGTAGTTAGGCCAGTGGAGATACTGTATTGCTTACATCGACTGTTGGTGCCTTTCAGAAACCATCCCACAATGCCCCACACTGGCAATGAAATCGGTGCAAGTCCTCCTGGTGAGGACACGCCCCCATGACACAAAGAGTATAGTGTGGACGTGTAAAACCAATTCAATGACTGCGGTGGCTGTACGTCGATGTAACTTAGGTCAACTTAATTTTAGACTTTCCATATGTGTAGGAGCAGTTTGCTTGGTTTATTCCTATGCCATCCCAATGGAATCAGTGGGGTTGCACAGGTGTAACTAAGAGCAACATTTGGCCCATTTTATGTATTTATTTCAGTTTCTTTTTTTATACAAGTGACAGAACACACACACAATCCAAAAAGGGAGGCTGAAAAGCCTCTGTCACCACTGCTGCCTAGGAAGCCTGAACAGCCAGATTGCTGTCATACGTTATAAAACTAACCCCCTGATCAATTAAGTGCACCTTGCAGACTGTCAAACCCAATCCATTGGGAGAGCAAGTTCAAATGGCAGAAATCTTTGCTCCTGGCCTTGGAAAGGTCAATCCTAGGAACTGGCAGCAGGAGAGTCTCAAAGGATCTTTACTGCTCCATTGGAATAGAAGGGACTCAGACAACTTGGACCCACAGCAGAGCTCAAGAGCTGCTTCTTGTGCTTGGATTTTTCTTTCTGACTGCAATAAGACCAAATTGCCATTACTGCCAAGAAGAAAAACATGGATCACAGACCGTCATGCGTCTCCCATGCACACAGATGTACAGTACTTAATTCATACCTACCAACTCTACTTGAGAAGGTCAGTGTTATTTTAAAAGAGTTTTAGAAAAGATAAGAATGAAACCCTAGGGACCTGGCTAAAAAAATACAACATACAGTTGCTGTCAATTGTTTAAGAACATAAGGACGGCCATACTGAGTAAGACCAAAGGTCCAGCTAGCCCAGTATCCTGTCTACCGACAGTGGCCAATGCCAGGTGCCCCAGAGGGAATGAACAGAACAGGCAATCATCAAGTGATCCATCCCCTGTCGCCCATTGCCAGCTATTGGCAAACAGAGGCTAGGGACACCATCCCTGTCCATCCTGGCTAATAGCCATTGATGGACCTATCCTCCATGAACTTATCTAGTTCTTTTTTGAGCTCTGTTATAGTCTTGGCTTTAACAACATTCTCTGGCAAGGACTTCCACGGGTTCACTGTGTGTTGTGTGAAAAAATCCAAAAGTTTCTGAAGCCAAAAGCAATGTATGCGGCAAATGCAAAGACTTAATCAAATTGGAATTTGTATTTTAGACACTATAATGCTAAGTAAAGTTTTTTTACTGTCATGTGTCTTCCACTGTGACACACTTTCAAAATAAATGAACAAGCATGAACAGCAGAATGTAAAATACATAAAATATTGCAGTGACATTGCACCCCATAATGCTTTATGGAAATATGCTTATGAAAGTAAATATGACATAACTGGAATATATTTTATGCTAGATATGCCATGTAAAATATCTCTGCAAAGGTTATGATCTACTGGATATGTCAAGGCTATATCCCCACTTTGAACTTTAGGGTACAAATGTAGGGGCCTGCATGAAAACTTCTAAGCTTAACTATCAGCTTAGGTCTGGTCCGCTGCCACCATCCCAATGGATTCCCTCCCCTGGGAAGCCTTGAGAAACCTTTCACCAATTCCCTGGTGAATACAGATCCAACCCCCTTGGATCTAAAACAAGGAGAAATTAACCATCCCCCCTTCTTTCTCCCACCAACTCCTGGTGAATACAGATCCAACCCCCTTGGATCTAAAACAAGGAAAAAAATCAATCAGGTTCTTAAAAANCTTATTGGTCCTTTGGGTCAGATGCCAGCCAGGTTACCTGAGCTTCTTAACCCTTTACAGGAAAAAGGATTTTGGAATCTCTGGCCAGGAGGGGTTTTATAGTACTGTACACAGGACAGCTGTTACCCTTCCCTTTATAGTTATGACAGCTAGATATGCCATGTAACATATCTCTGCAAAGGTTATGATCTACTGGATAGATTCATCCTATTTGTACACATGTATAATTTTTGTATTCGAAATTATGAATATTGGTTATGTACTTGTTTAATTTTAAGTAGCCCGAGTGAAGCAGTTGGTCAGCTTCCTGAGAAAAGACTATTCTAAGTGCCCAATAAAGAAACACTTAAGCTAACAATGAACTTGGAGACGCCAATCCACATCTGAGTTTTCCTGGGAATGTGGCCTGGCTGGCAAGGAATTCAGTCATGCATGGACATGTGACTTGCCCATGTGACTCCGAAACTCCATCTTGGAGCTGGATTCTGCGTAGGAGAGAGGAAGGGGTCTCCACCCACAAGAGAAAGTCTATTTAAGCCCATGGGAGACCCCTCCATTTTGTCTTCAGCTGGCTCAAGGGATAGCCTCTCCACCCCCAAATGATACCTGAAAGAAACTGGAACAAAGAACAGTAACCACAGGGGTGTGAGTGATTGCTGGACCCAGACTAGAAAGAGGCTAGTCTGTAAAAGAAACTTACTGGAACACCTCTGAGGCTATTTTCATCTGTAATCACTTTCTTACTGTTTTAGCCATAGACTTGCATGTTTTATTTTATTTTACTTGGTAATTCACTTTGTTCTGTCTGTTATTACTTGGAACCACTAGCAGCCCTGTCCCCATTAAATTAAATTAACCTCCCTGTTTTTAATTTATAAGGGGGGATCACACTTGGAGGCTTGCTGTCTGAAAGGGGTCACCAGTACAAAAAGTTTAAAAACCACTGTACTAGATGATCACAGTGGTCCCTTCTAGCCTTACTAACATGTCAGCTACCCACAGGTTTTAATTCAAAGCTTAACACGTTAAAAACAGTATGCTATATCTACACTAGACTTCTAAAATGTCTTAGCTAACATCACACCTTAAATCCTAGTCTAGATAAAGCCTCAACAATTTTATGTAATATTTTTGTGAGTCCTGTGTGTGCCTCAGTTTCTCCCATATTTTGCATTGCTACCAGTGGGGGGGAAAGGATTGTTTGCAGACTAAGAGTCACAGATGTGTGTGGCACATCACTGTCTGGGATGAACAGAGTCGTTAAGGAACTGGCTGAAACTAACCCGAAGAAACAAGAGGTTTAGAAAGATAATGCAAGGGCCAATGACTCATGAATTGAACTCAGAGGAAAACTCCAGCCAGTGGCTTGTGAAGGGAGCAGAAGGAGACTCCACCGATTGGAAGGCAAAAGATGCACTGTCCTAGGGATGGGGGTTCCACGACCACCACTCCCAAGAGGAGGAGGAGGGTGGTGGTGGTCGGGGACTCCCTCCTCAGGGGGACTGAGTCATCTATCTGCCGCCCCGACCGGGAAAACCGAGAGGTCTGCTGCTTGCCAGGAGCTAGGATACACGATGTGACGGAGAGACTGCCGAGACTCATCAAGCCCTCGGATCGCTACCCCTTCCTGCTTCTCCACGTGGGCACCAATGATACTGCCAAAAATGACCTTGAGCGGATCACTGCAGACTACGTGGCTCTGGGAAGAAGGATAAAGGAGTTTGAGGCGCAAGTGGTGTTCTCATCCATCCTCCCTGTGCAAGGAAAAGGCCGGGGTAGAGACCGTCGAATAGTGGAAGTCAACGAATGGCTACGCAGGTGGTGTCGGAGAGAAGGCTTTGGATTCTTCGACCATGGGATGGTGTTCCAAGAAGAAGGAGTGCTAGGCAGAGACGGGCTCCACCTAACGAAGAGAGGGAAGAGCATCTTCGCCAGCAGGCTGGCTAACCTAGTGAGGAGGGCTTTAAACTAGGTTCACCGGGGGAAGGAGACCAAAGCCCTGAGGTAAGTGGGGAAATGGGATCCTGGGAGGAAGCACAAGCAGGAGAGCGCAAGAGGGGAGGACTCCTGTCTCATGCTGAGAAAGAGGGACGATCGATGAGTTATCTTAAGTGCCTATACACAAATGCAAGAAGCCTGGGAAACAAGCAGGGAGAACTGGAAGTCCTGGCACAGTCAGGGAACTATGATGTGATTGGAATAACAGAGATTTGGTGGGATAACTCACATGACTGGAGTACTGTCATGGATGGATATAAACTGTTCAGGAAGGACAGGCAGGGCAGAAAAGGTGGGGGAGTTGCGTTGTATGTAAGAGAGGAGTATGACTGCTCAGAGCTCTGGTATGAAACTGCAGAAAAACCTGAGAGTCTCTGGATAAAGTTGAGAAGTGTGAGCAACAAGGGTGATGTCGTGGTTGGAGTCTGCTATAGACCATCAGACCAGGGGGATGAGGTGGACGAGGCTTTCTTCTGGCAACTAGCAGAAGTTGCTAGATCGCAGGCCCTGGTTCTCATGGGAGACTTTAATCACCCTGATATCTGCTGGGAGAGCAATACAGCGGTGCACAGGCAATCCAGGAAATTTTTGGATAGTGTAGGGGACAATTTCCTGGTGCAAGTGCTGGAGGAACCAACTAGGGGCAAAGCTTTTCTTGACCTGCTACTCACAAACAGGGAAGAACTAGTAGGGGAAGCAAAAGTGGATGGGAACCTGGGAGGCAGTGACCATGAGATGGTCGAGTTCAGGATCCTGACACAAGGAAGAAAGGAGAGCAGCAGAATACGGACCCTTGACTTCAGAAAAGCAGACTTTGACTCCCTCAGGGAACAGATGGGCAGGATCCCCTGGGAGAATAACATGAAGGGCAAAGGGGTCCAGGAGAGCTGGCTGTATTTTAAAGAATCCTTATTGAGGTTGCAGGAACAAACCATCCCGATGTGTAGAAAGAATAGTAAATATGGCAGGTGACCAGCTTGGCTAAAATGTGAAATCCTTGCTGATCTTAAACGCAAAAAAGAAGCTTACAAGAAGTGGAAGATTGGACAAATGACCAGGGAGGAGTATAAAAATATTGCTCAGGCGTGCAGGAGTGAAATCAGGAAGGCCAAATCGCACTTGGAGTTGCAGCTAGCAAGAGATGTTACGAGTAACAAGAAGGGTTTCTTCAGGTATGTTAGCAACAAGAAAAAAATCAAGGAAAGTGTGGGCCCCTTACTGAATGAGGGAGGCAACCTAGTGACCGAGGATGTGGAAAAAGCTAATGTACTCAATGATTTTTTTGCCTCTGTCTTCACGCACAAGGTCAGCTCCCAGATTGCTGCACTGGGCAGTACAGCATGGGGAGAAGGTGACCAACCCTCTGTGGAGAAAGAAGTGGTTCGGGACTATTTAGAAAAACTGGACGTGCACAAGTCCATGGGACCGGATGCGCTGCATCCGAGGGTGCTAAAGGAGTTGGCGGGTGAGATTGCAGAGCCATTAGCCACTATTTTTGAAAACTCATGGCGATCGGGGGAGGTCCCAGATGACTGGAAAAAGGCTAATGTAGTGCCCATCTTTAAAAAAGGGAAGAAGGAGGATCTGGGGAACTACAGGCCAGTCAGCCTCACCTCAGTCCCTGGAAAAATCATGGAGCAGGTCCTCAAGGAATCAATTATGAAACATTTAGAGGAGAGGAAAGTGATCAGGAACAGTCAGCTGACAAGAAGGTGTGAGTATCAGCAGGGGGAAATTAGTTTTTGTAGTGACCCATCCAGTCACAGTCTTTGGCCTGGTCTAAACTATGACTTTAATTCAGATTTAGCAGCGTTAAATCAAATTAATCCTGCAACCGTCCACACAACGAAGCCATTTATTTCGAAATAAAGGTCTCTTAAAATCGATTTCTGTACTCCATCCCGACGAGCGGAGTAGCGCCAAAATCAATATTGTCATTTCAAATTAGGGTTAGTGTGGCCGCAATTTGATGGTATTGGCCTCCGGGAGCTATCCCACAGTGCACCATTGTGACTGCTCTGGACAGCAATCTGAACTCGGATGCACTGACCCGGTAGACAGGAAAAGCCCCGCGAACATTTGAATTTTATTTCCTGTTTGCCCAGCGTGGAGAGCACAGGTGACCACGCAGAACTCATCAGCACAGGTAACCATGCAGTCTTTTTCGATAATCGAAAAAGAGCACCAGCATGGACCGTACGGGAGGTACTGGATCTGATCGCTATATGGGGAGAGGATTCAGTGCTAGCAGAACTTCGTTCGAAAAGACGAAATGCCAAAACTTTTGAAAAAATCTCCAAGGGCATGATGGAGAGAGGCCACAATAGGGACTCAGATCAGTGTCGCGTGAAAGTCAAGATGCTCAGACAAGCCTATCAAAAATCAAAGGAGGCAAACGGTCGCTCCAGGTCAAAGCTGCGGACATGCTGCTTCTACGCCGAGCTGCATGCAGTTCTAGGGGGGGCCGCCACCTCTGACCGTGGATTCCGAGGCGGTGGTAAACTCATCAGCTACACCTGAGGATTCTGCGGACGGGGAAGAGGAGGAGGAGGAGGAGGACGAGCTTGCGGAGAGCACATAGCACTCCATTCTCCCCAACAGCCAGGATCTTTTTCTCAGCCTGACTGACGTACCCTCCCAACCCAGTATCCAAGACCATGACCCCACGGAAGGGACCTCAGGTGAGTTTACCTTTTAAAATATAAAACTTGTTTTAAAAGCAAGTGTTTTTTAATGATTACTTTGCCCTGAGGACTTGGGATGCATTCGCGGCCAGTACACCTACTGGAAAAGTCTGTTAACGTGTCTGGGGATGGAGCGGAAATCCTCCAGGGACATCTCCATGAAGCTCTCCTGGAGGTACTCCAAAAGCCTTGCCACAAGGTTTCTGGGCAGTGCAGCCTTATTCCGTCCTCCATGGTAGGACACTTGACCACGCCATGCTTGCAGCAAGTAATCTGGTATCATTGCATGACAAAGCCTGGCAGCGTATGGTCCCGGTGTTTGCTGGCATTCAAGCAACATCTGTTCTTCTTCGAGTGATTGTTCACATCCATTACACATTAGGTGTGCTTGTGCCACGTGCACGGATGTCGGAAACTTTTTCCCCTCAGCGGCTCCCATCGGGCTGGCAGGGCGCCCTCCCGCCAGAGCGGTGCCCCGCTCTAGGGTATATATATCCCTGCCGGCCCGACTCTCCCTCATTTCCTTCTGTATAGCCCATTCAGTCCACCTAATCACAACATATCTCCCAGGGGTCCAAAACGGGTTAGCAGGCTGCCTCAGCTGGTCCTACCACATGCACGAATGGGCGTTGAGACGGGACGTCCTGCATTCAATCTTCCAGAGGTGTGGGTTTCCCCTGGTGGATCTCTTCGCCACCAAGGGCAACAGCCAATGCCCTCAGTTTTGTTCTTTCCAGAACCTCAGCCCGGGCTCGTTGGCAGATGCCTTCGCAATTCCGTGGGGCGGGAGCCTGAGGTATGCCTTCTCTCCATTCCCGCTCATCCACAAGGTCCTCCTCAAGACCCGCAGGGACAAGGCGGCAGTCATCCTCATCACCCCAGCGTGGCCAGGCCAGCATTGGTTCATGACCCTGCTGGAACTGTCCATAACCGCCCCGATTGCCCTCCCCCTCCATCGCGACCTCATCACACAGGACCGGGGTCGCCTACTCCACCCGAACCTACCGTCGCTACATCTCATGGCGTGGTATCTCTCTGGCTAAACGATACGGAGCACAGGTCCAGCAAATTCTCCTTGGTAGTAGGAAGCCCTCCACAAGAGGAACCTACCTTGCCAAATGGAGGAGGTTCTCCCACTGGTGTGAGCCTCATCAGATACAGCCTCTGCGGTCCTCAGTCCCATCAATTCTGGACTACTTGCTGCACCTCAATTAAAGTGCATCTGGCTGCCATATCGGCGTTCCATCCTGGGGAGTTGGGAGTTTCGGTGTTCTCCAACCCCACAGTAGCCCGATTCCTCAAGGGACTGGAAAGGGTGTTTCCCTATTCGCGCCCGCCGGTCTCTGCGTGGAATCTCAACCTGGTCCTAACTAAACTCATGGGGCCACCCTTTGAACCCCTAGCCTCTTGCTCCCTCATGCACCTCTCACGGAAGGTAGCGTTTCTCGTGGCCATCACATCGGCCAGGAGGGTATCAGAATTGAGAGCCCTCACTTTGGAACCTCCTTTTACAGTTTTTCATAAGGATAAGGTGCAACTGAGGACACACCCTAAATTCCTTCCAAAGGTGGTCACGCATTTTCACATGGGCCAAGACATTTGCTTACCGGTGTTCTTCCCTAAGCCCCATACAGACCCAAGCCACCGCAGCCTGCATACCCTCAATGTCCGTAGGGCCTTGGCATTTTATCTAGAACGGACCAGGCCATTCCGCAAATCAACTCAACTGTTTATTGCCATTGCGGAGCGAATGAAAGGCCAGCCTATCTCGACGCAACACTTGTCAGCATAGATTGTGCTTTGCATACGCACGTGCTATAAGCTCGCCAACGTACAAGCCCCGGAGATCCGGGCTCACTCGAGTAGGGCCCAAGCGTCCTTGGCGGCTTTCTTGGCGCAGGTTCCACTCCAGGAAATCTGTAAAGCGGCCACCTGGTCGTCGATGCATATGTTCACAGCCCACTACGCGATCCATCATCAGACCAGAGAGGACGCGGTGGTCGGCAGGGCTGTGCTTCAATCAATTGTTCCTTGACTCCTACCCTCCTCCAATGGTAAGCTTGTGAGTCACCTAATGTGTAATGGACGTGAACAATCACTCGAAGAAGAAAAAACGGTTACCTACTTTCTGTAACTGTTGTTCTTCGAGATGTGTTGTTCACGTCCATTACACTTCCCACCCTCCTTCCCCTCTGTCAGAGTCACCGGCAAGAAGGAACCGAGGGAGGGTTGGGCCTGCAGGGATATATATACCCTAGAGCGGGGCGCCGCTCTGGTGAGAGGGGAGCCCTGCCGGCCCGATGGGAGCCACTGAGGGAAAAAGTTTCCGACATCCGTGCACGCGGCGCGCGCACACCTAATGTGTAATGGACGTGAACAACACATCTCGAAGAACAACAGTTACAGAAGGTAAGTAACCGTTTTTTCTTTATCTCGCTGTGTAATCCTCAGGAGAGTGATATCGCTCATGGTAACCTGGATGAAATACGGGAATTTAATTAAGGGGACAGAGGTGGCCGTTCCTACTAGGCTGTTTGCCTGTGGCTGAAAAGAAATCCTCCCCTGCAGTTAGCCAAGCGCAGGGGGGGGGGAAATTGGCCCCGAGCTTTTCGCATTTAGCTAGCAGGGATCTTCCCTGATATCAGCCACGCGGTGGGGGGAGGGGTAAAGCGATCATCCCAGAGAATTCATGGTGAGGTGGGGGTTGTTAGTTTGGTTCCTGCAGGGATCTTCCCTGATACCAGCCACGCAGTGGGGGGAGGGATAAAGCGATCATCCAGAGAATTGGATGGGGGCGGCGGTTAGTTTGTTTTCTGCTGCTGAAGGTTAACAGGAAAACTGCAGCACTCAACGGGCTTTGCTTGGTTTGTGGGAAAGGAAGGCGCAGAAGCCGAAAGATAATGGCTTACCATGGCCGCATGCAAGCCAAATTCTGTTGCCCGGACCTGCGTCTGTGATCTCTAGCAGCAAAGCCACAGGCACTCAATATTAAGAGGCAAAATGCGACCTGGCACAGAAATCACATGTGCTATGTAATGTGAATAGTGTTGGTCACCGTGAAAGAGCATAAGCATTGTTTTGCAAAATTTATCTTTTTAAAAAATTCTCTCCTTTTTTCCCTCCCTCCAGTAGCTGCAAATTTTTCAAGCCTCCCTCCTCCGTCCCAAAGGCTATCTCAGATAAGGCGTAGGAAAAAGAAGGTGCGAGACGAGATGTTCACGGAAATCATGGAATCCACCCGCAGTGAAAGAGCTCATCTGAATGAGTGGAAGGACACGGTTTCAAAGTATAGGAAAGAAGCCAGTGAATGTGAGGATAGGAGGGACCAACGTGAGGACAGGAGAGATGCTCGAGATGAGAGGTGGCAGCAGGAAGATCAGAGGAGGCAGGATGCAACACTGGGGCTGCTGCATGAGCAAACAGACATGCTCCAGCGTCTGGTGGAGCTTCAGGAACGGCAGCAGGATAACAGAGTGCCGCTACAGCCCCTGTATAACCCCCCTCCCCATGTTCCATAGCCTCCTCACCCAGACGTGTAAGAACACTAGGGGGGGGGGAGGCTCCGTACACCCTCCCATTCCACCCCAGTGGACAGCCCAAGCAAAAGGCTGTCATTTTTTTAACCTTTTTTTAGTAGCCTTTTCCTTCCTGCCAATCCTCCTCCCAAACCCCACCTGGGTTCTCTCCCTCTTTTTATAATCAATTAATAAAGAATAAATGATAGTGACTTTATTTCCTTTGAAAGCAAGCTGGGGGAAGGGGGAGGGTGGTTCCTTACAGAGAATGAGTCAATAAAGGGGGCAGGTTTTCATGAAGGAGAAACAAACAGAAATTTCACACCGTAGCCTGGCCAGTCATGAAACTGGTTTTCAAAGCTTCTCTGATGTGCAGCGCTTCCTGGTGTGTTCTTCTAATCGCTCTGGTGTCTGGCTGCGCATAATCAGCAGCCAGGCGATTTGCCTCAGCCTCCCACCCCGCCATAAAGGTCTCCCCCTTATTTTCACAGAGATTGTGGAGCACACAGCAAGCAGCAATAACAATGGGGATATTGGTTTGGCTGAGGTCTTAGCGAGTCAGTAACGATCACCAGCGACCTTTTAAATGGACAAATGCACATTCTACCACCATTCTGCACTTGCTCAGCCTGTAGTTGAACAGCTTCTGACTCCTGTCCAGGCTGCCTGTGTATGGCTTCATGAGCCATGGCATTAAGGTAGGCTGGGTCCCCAAGAATAACTATAGGCATTTCAACATCCCCAACGGTTATTTTCTGGTCCGGGAAGTAAGTCCCTTGCTGCAGCCGTTTAAACACAGTAGTGTTCCTGAAGACGGGAGCTTCATGAAACCTTCCTGGCCAGCCCACGTTGATGTTGGTGAAACGTCCCTTGTGATCCACCGGTGCTTGCAGCACCATTGAAAAGTACCCCTTGCGATTTATGTACTGGGTACCCTGGTACTCCGGTGCCAAGATAGGGATATGGTTCCATCTATCGCCCCACCACAGTTAGGGAATCCCATTGCAGCAAAGCCATCCACTATGACCTGCACATTTCCAAGAGTCACTACCTTTCATAGCAGCAGCTCAGCGATTGCTTTGGCTACTTGCATCACAGCAGCCCCCACAGTAGATTTGCCCACTCCAAATTGATTCCCAACTGACCGGTAGCTGTCTGGCGTTGCAAGCTTCCACAGGGCTATCGCCACTTGCTTCTCAACTGTGAGGGCTGCTCTCATCTTGGTATAATGGCGCTTCAGGGCAGGGGAAAGCAAGTCACAAAGTTCCATGAAAGTGCCCTTACGCATGCGAAAGTTTCGCAGCTACTGGGAATCGTCCCATACCTGCAACACTATGCGGTCCCACCAGTCTGTGCAGTCTGTTTCCCAGGCCCAGAATCGGCGTTCCACGGATAGAACCTGCCCCATTAACAACATGATCTCCAAAGCACCGGGGCCCGCGGTTTGAGAGAATTCTGTGTCCATGTCCAGGTCCATGTCCTCATCACTCTTGTCGCTGCGCTGCCGTTGCCGCCTCCTCCTCTCCTCGTTTTTCTGCTCCTGGCTCAGCATAAACTGCACGAGAATGCGCGAGGTGTTTACAATGTTCATGACTGCTGTCTTGAGCTGAGTGGGCTCCATGCTTGCCGTGGTATGGAGTCTGCAGTGTTCACCCAGGAAAAAAGGCGCAAAATGGTTGTCTGCCGTTGCTTTCATGGAGGGAGGGGTGAGGCTGTACCCAGAACCACCTGCGACAATGTTTTTTGCCCCATCAGGCACTGGGATCTCAACCCAGAATTCCAATGGGCGGGGGAGACTGCGGGAACTATGGGATAGCTATGGGATAACTACCCACAGTGCAACGCTCCGGAAATCGACGCTAGCCCTGGTACATGGACGCACACTGCCGAATTAATGTGCTTAGTGTGGCCGCATACATTCGACTTTATACAATCTGTTTCCAAAATTCAAATTATGTAAATTCGGATTAATCCCGTAGTGTAGACATACCCTTTATTCAGGCCTAATTTGATGGTGTCCAGTTTGCAAATTAATTCCAGTTCTGCAGTTTCTCATTGGAGTATATTTCTGAAGTTTTTTTGTTGAAGAATTGCCACTTTTAAGTCTATTGTTGAGTGTCCAGGGATACTGAAGTGTTCTACTGATTTTTGAATGTTACTATTCTTGATATCTGATTTGTGTTCATTTATTCTTCTGCATAGAGACTGTCCGGTTTGGCCAATGTCCATGGCAGAGGGGCGTTGCTGGCACATGATGGCATATATCACGTTGGTAGATGTGCAGGTGAACGAGCCCCTGATGGTGTGGCTGACGTGGTTAGGTCCTATGATAAGCAACAGAGACTCCTGTGGCACCTTTAAGACTAACAGATGTATTGGAGCATAAGCTTTCGTGGGTGAATGCCCACTTCTTCGGATGCATGTAATGGAAATTTTCAGAGGCAGGTATAAATATGCTGGCAAGAATCAGTCTGGGGATAACGAGGTTAGTTCAATCAGGGAGGGTGAGGTCCTCTGCTAGCAGCTGAGGTGTGAACACAAAGGGAGGAGAAACTGCTTTTGTAGTTGGCTAGCCATTCACAGTCTTTGTTTAATCCTGATCTGATGGTGTCAAATTTGCAAATGAACTGAAGCTCAGCAGTTTCTCTTCGGAGTCTGGTCACAGCTACCCCTCTGATACAGGTCCTATGATAGCGTCCCTTGAATAGATTTGCAGAGAGAGTTGGCAATGGGGTCTGTTGCAGGGATTGACTCCAAGGAGAAACTGCAGAACTGGAATTAATTTGCAAATTAATCAAATTAGGCCCAAATAAAGACTGGGAGTGGCTGGGTCACTACAAAAAGTAATTTTCCCTCTGTTGATAGTCACATCTTCTTGTCAACTGTTGGGAATGGGCCACTTCCACCTTGATTGAATTGGCCTCATTAGCACTGACCCCTCACTTGATAAGATAACTCCCGTCTTTTCATGTGCTGTGTATTTATACCACCCTACTGTATGTTCCACTCCATGCATCTGATGAAGTTGGTTTTAGCCCACGAAAGCTTAGGGCCAGATAAACGTGTTAGTCTCTAAGGTGCCACAAGGACTCCTCGTTGTTTCATCTTGCTCTGGTACCATTCTCCAGCACTTTGCACAAGTCACCGAGGACACCAAGGAATTTTTCACACCACATAGCGCTGTAATTAAGCCAACCTAGACCCTGGTGTAGACACAGCTAGGTCGACAGAAGAATTCTTCCAGTAACCTAGCTGCCACCACACTGGGAGGTGGTTTACTAGAGTGATGGAAAGCCCCCTTCCATTGATGTAGAAAGTGTCTACACTATGGTGCTGCAGCAGCAGCAGAGCTGCAGCTCCGTAGCTGTAGCACCACTCCCGGCAGTGCTTACTTGAGGTGGCTCCCAGGAAGCGGCTGGCAGGTCCCTGAGGTAAGTGTCAGAGGCTGCATCCTCCTCCCCAGCACAGTGTGTGCAGACCAGTCCACCTTGCTCATGGCAGAGCCAAGGAAAGGAGGCACCTGCCTCTGCACATGCTGATTCTATGCAGGGTAGGCTGGGGCTGAGCACTGCTAGGCTGTTACCCAGTTCACTTACCCACCTTAGCAAGCAGGGATTGCACCTGGCAGCATACATCTGCTTAATGTACAATCGGGACACCATTGTTCCGATAGTTAGGTAAAATTTTGCATTTGGTAGTGAAATAGAAAATTAGTTGATTGGGAATGTCCCATTAAACCCGACTGTGATCGGTTATCTACTGGCATTTTTGTTTTTTCAGGTTGTTTTCCGGTGTAACGCAAATTTACAGTAGTTTACAGTTCTGAACCACAGTGCATACTGTAGGACAAACTACAGTGGGCCCGTAATAACACGTAAGAAGCACAGAGACTGCGCAGTTCTTTTCAGTGGCTAGCTATCTAGCTAACGGTCTTCAGCCGAAAACCCCACCGGAAAGGGCAACGGCAAGGGAGGAGCCAACTACCAAAAAACAAAAAAGACAGTGCAGATATAGGAAAGAAAGGGAAGCCACTTACACCTGGATTTGGAAATCCTATGAGTGTGATTTAAAAGCCTTTTGTAAAGCATGCAGGAAGGAATTTACCATTTACCATTGCAGTGAGTGTGATGTTAAGCATCATGCTGAATGAAAAAATCATGGACAAAACACCCAGACTCACAAGAGCAATATCCTGGTCTCACATTTTTTCAGCAAGCCAAATGAATCCTTCAATAACAAGGTTATCGCTACTGAGCTAACTCAAGTTTACCACACAGTCCATCAACACTCCTATCACTCATGTGACTGTGAACTTAAACTGGCACCTACCTTCTATCCAGATTCAACGATTGCAAAGCACGTCAACTGTGGCAGGATTAAAGCGGAGGCATTGATCAAAAATGTGCTGTCACTGCTCTCAACAGAATTTTTAAAAGACCTCAGCAAGCCACATGGTCCCTATTTCTTAGTTGCCACAGACGCATCTAACAAGGGCAATGTGAAAACTTTCCCCTTATCACTGAGATACTGGACACCTGAACATGGGATCCAAGATAAACTGTTAGACTTCTATGAGCAAAGCCAAGAGACTGCAGAGGCAATAAGCAACACATTACTTGAAAAACTTGTGACACACAAACTAGACCTAAACAAAGTGTCTTCCTACTGTGCTCATAATGCAAACGTGAATGATGGAAAACGACAATCAGTGTACCAGAATTTAAAAAAACAAAATGAAAATATCTTGCCAGCAAACTGCCCTGCCCATGTTGTGCACAACGCCGTGAAACATGGTAGCAATACCCTACAAGTTGACATTGAGATTCTGGTGATTAAGATATTCAATCATTTCAGCAGTTCTGCTAAGAGAGTAGCAGCATTGAAGGATATGTTTGACTTTGTGGCTATAGAGTATGCCACTTTACTGCACCACGTTCCAACGCACTGGTTGAGTCTTTTCCCAGCTGTAAACAGGCTTGTAAATACGTGGCAGGCTGATAAGTGCTACTTTGTTTCTCTGGGCAGTGAGAAGTGCCCAAAATCTCTGTGGATGCTGTTCTCAGACACGGAAAACGGTGAACAAGGTGAGGGGCCTAGAAAAGTTGAGGTTCATCTGTTTTTCCTCCTGAATGTCCTGAAAATCTTCAACGATACTGTGCTCTGTTTGGAAAATGAGAGTATGACAGCATGTGAAGTGTATGCCATAGTGAGTACTCTGAGAATTAAACTTTAGCAATGGAAAAATGACATATTCTTTGGCTCCAAAGTTGACAGTGCATTAACTGAGATGTTGCCTGTCACTGCTACATGTCTCCAGAAAGACTTCCTGAACTTTTACGATGTGTCGATCCTATATTTGGAGAAATGGTTTGATTTTTCAACAGCTGGCTACTTGTTCAATACCCAGTGCTTGAACATCAAAGTTAATAGGGTATTCGAATTCAAGGAGCTGTCTGCAGCCGTGACAACTGTAAACCTTCAAAAAAGAGTGGAGCTTGATCAGCTCTATGATGAATACTGTAACATCAAAGACATCAACTCCCAGTTGGAGCCTGGAAACTATTCAGTTGGGGAACTCTAGTCTCAAGTGCTGAGAAACAAGGACAGTAGCACTGAATTCCTGAACATGGCAAAGCTGGTGTCATACGTGCTCAGTATACCCATAAGCAATGCATACTCTGAGCGTGTATTTTCAATCATGAAAGGTGCATGAACTGATGTCCGGAATCGAAGCAGCATAGACTTGGTGCAGAGTGAAACCCTTGTCAAAATGAATTTCCAGATGAGTTGCAAGGACTTCTACAGCTTTATGATTGCCCAGAAGCAAGTTATGGCTATGGCAAAGTCAGCCAAAAAGTACTAGACTTCTGGCATATCTGAGAGATATGCAAATTGGGAAGTTGATTTATTGACTGAATAAAAAACCCGGCCCTTTACCCCTGTTTGTTTAGTGTACAAATCAATCTGTATGTTTAAATACGTATTACGACTAAGTCTATAATTTAGACTCACTGATTCCAGGCCTCTGTGACGTAGTTTGCTTCAGCTGTCAGTGGCTGAAGCTGGGGCTGAAGGCAGAACTGGGGGCCTCCCCTCTGTGACTGCGGCTAGAACCGGGACCCGTCACTCCCCTGCCCTGCAACTGGATCTGACTTTGCAACCAGGATCTTGCGCCCCTGTCCTGCAGCTTCAGCTGGGGGTAGGGTGACCAGATTAGTAGTATAAAATATCGGGATGGGGGCGGAGCAAAAAAAAAGGGGGGGGCAGAGCAAAAAAAAATAGTTTTCAAGGGGCCTGGGGCATTAGCAGGCCCCGCGCGCTGCCCTCCCCGCGAAGCCTCCCGCCCCTTGGCCCACCACGGGCATATGCGAGGCGCGGTGGGTCCGGGCGGGGGCAGCGCGGAGCGGGCAGGAGCCGGGTGGGCGGCAGGGGCCGAATCCCCGCTGCTGCGTGGGAGCCCCGCGCCTCTCCCTCCCGGTCGCGGCTGTGGGTCCTTCCCGGTGGGACGCGCCTCCCGCTGCCCCGGGCACATGCAGCGCGCGTCCCCCGCGCCTAGTCTCCCTCCCGCCGGGAAGGAGCAGCTGGACGCGCGCTCCATGTCTGCGGGGCAGGCCGGGGGGCGCGTCCCACCGGGAAGGAGCTGCAGCCACGAGTGGGAGGGAGAGGCGCAGGGCTCCCCAGCAGCAGCGGGGATTTGGCCCACGCCCCCGCGCCACCCACCCAGCCCCTGCCCGCTCCGTGCTGCCCCCGACCGGACCCACCGCACTACCCTGCGGGCTGCAGCAGCCTCCAGGCTGTGCTCCCGGCCCTGGGTCCAGCAGCCCTCTGGCACGGCAGTGGGGTTCACAGCTGAGCCCCCCATCTCCCTCCCTTGCCAGCCCCCCTTTGCCCGCCCGGTGCCCGGGTGCTGGAGCTGACTCACCAGCTCCAGGATCAAGGCACTGCCACCACCCCCTCCCTCCAGGCTTGTGCTGCCATGCTGCAAGCCTGGGAAGGAGGAGGAATGCTGTGTGGTTGGGGAAGAGGCGGGGCCAGGGCAGGGATTTGGGGAGGGAGCCAATGGGGGAAGGAGAGGGTGGAGCCGGGGCGCAAGTGCCAGAGCGGAGGGCAAATTTTCTTTTTTGTCCAGTGTCCCGACCAAACACTGGTCAGGACGCAGGACAAAGAAGCAAATATCGGGACAGTCCCGATAAAATCGGGACGTCTGGTCACCCTACCGGGGGCTGGAGCCGGAGCCCTGTGCCCCTGGCCCTGTGGCTTCTACTGGGGGTGGAGCTGGGGCCATGAGTCCTGACCTGTGGTTTGTGGTGCGGGCTGCAGCAGGGGCCGTACAACCCCTCGCGTGGCTCTGCGCCCCTGTCTGTCTGCATCATCTCGTCTCTCCTCCCGCCCCGCCCCGCTCGCCCAAGGCGCCCGACATTGCACTCTTGCGATCTGGTCACCCTACCCCCGCAGCCCCAGGCTAGCCCTGCACAGCAGCGCCACACGGGCGAGGAGACGCCGGCTCTGCCCCCCACGAGCCCAGGGCCCCGCACGGGAGCTGGACGCGAAGCCCCGCCCCTCGCCTTGCCACGCCCCTTTGCCTGGCGGCTCACGTGGGATCGGGACACGCTCAGCGGTCACGTGAGCGTCTCCATTAGGCTTCTTTTTTTCCTTACATCAGATTTAAACGTTTAATAGTCGCTGGTTGCGGGTTTGGGTTTTTTTTTTTTTTAATTTCCCGTCGTCGGCCGTGATTGGTTGACGCTCTCACTGTGCCCATGAGCAGTGAGGCGACCGCCGGCCGGGGCGGATGCACATTGCACTGTACTGACTGCGTCTGTCTTTTGCGCATGCGTGCTGCGCACGGAGCTGGAGACAGCGCGCTCCGCTTCTCTACCCCCTGCCTCTGTTTTGCGCATGCGTGCTGAGCGGTGAGTGACTCGGTCTTGGCCCACCCACGGAAGTGGGTATGCGCGAGGCCGGAAGTGGCGCCAGTTGGTCTGTCCGGTGGGAGCTGAGGGGATCCTGGGCGGTCCAAGATGTCGATAGAAATCGAGTCCTCGGAGTGAGCGCGGAGCGACCCAGGCCCTGTTCCCGGGGGTTCCCGAGTTGGGGGGTGGCCCTGGCCCCGTTCCTGCGTTGGGGCGAGGGGTGGCCCCGGCCCCGTTCCTGGGTTGGGGCGAGGGGTGGCTCCGGCCCCGATCCCGGGCGGGGTGTGTGATTCTGGGCCCGTTCCTGGGAGGTATGGGGTTGGGGGGGTGACCCTGGGGCTGTTCCCTGAGGGAGGTTTGATCCTGACCCCTGTCTGTTCCTGTGCCTCCCCCCGCAGTGTGATCCGGCTCATTATGCAGTACCTGAAGGAGAACAGCCTTCACCGGGCCCTGGCCACCCTCCAGGAGGAGACCACTGTGTCCCTCAACACTGTGGACAGCATTGAGAGCTTCGTGGCTGATATCAACAGTGGGCACTGGGACACAGTGCTGCAGGCCATACAGTCCCTCAAGCTGCCGGACAAGACCCTGATCGACCTCTATGAACAGGTGGATGTGTTACCAACACAGTACCAGCCACACATCCCATTGTGCATTTATGAACACCATTCTGCTGCCATTAACCACAAAATCCAATCTATCAGAATGTCACAAGGAAAAATCATGAGCTGGTTTTGGGTGTCCTGGGCCAGAATGCGTGCTCTGCACCATTGGATGAGTGCCACTAAGCGAAAAACTAGGGTTGTGGAGAAGAAACAAATTGCAACATCTAATTGTCAAGATCTTTCTTCCCCCTGTGATGTACTGCTCAAATCTTAAAAGCTTTGGTTTGTAGAATTACTTTATAGATAGGAAGTTCATCTTTGGACGTGTGTCAAATACATACCTTCAACATCAATAGTGAACAAATGATCCTTGAAGTTTGAGGTGGAAAATATTTTTTGCATCTATATATAAAATCTTATCTCCATTTTAAAAAACAAATTTATTCAAAACAAGGAGAAATAATTTGTGAAGAATTTATTTTTTAGATCATATTCACACTTTGCAATAGTAAATACTATCCTATTGTTTAACTGTTAACATAAGAGTTGTATTTTATCTTGTGGATACTAACCATGTTTCTTTGTTACTCCAGGTTGTTCTTGAATTAATAGAGCTCCGTGAGCTGGGTGCTGCCAGATCCCTCCTAAGGCAAACTGACCCTATGATCATGTTAAAACAGACTCAGCCAGAGAGATACATTCACCTTGAGAATCTCCTGGCTAGGTCCTACTTTGACCCTCGTGAGGTAAGTTGTATTTGTGGAATTTTTTAAAAAAAGTTATAGTTATATGACTTGGAGAATTTGTAACTAGCGTAACTGTTTTGCACAGCACACTTATTAATGAAAAGCTTACTCTGTTTAGCATTTTTTTCTGTGTAAGCCATCCCCATCTCTCAAATTCTGTATTTGTGGTTTCAGTATTGTTTTTATTCTGTTATGATACTGCATTTTTTAATGTTTTTTGCAATTTTTATTAAGCACTTCATGAATACATCCTTTTTTAAGATTCACAAGTGGTTAAAACACTGGATTGAGACTCAGGCAATCATGGTCCAGTTCTTATTTCTGCCACATTGTTCTTGTATGATCTTGGGCAAGTCACCTAACCCCTCGGTGCCTCATTTTCCCATCTTTAAAAAGCTGGAAACAATACTTGTCCACTCCTGTAGATCTGAAGATGCTTTATATATAAAAAAGTTATAAAATTGCCAGGTATTGACTATAATATATTTGTTTTAGAGTGGGTTTGTTTAAATATAAACTTAATCCCTTTATTCAGGTGTGTTTTGCATCTAGAATTTTCTTTGGCCCTCAAAATGCTTTTGTCTTTTTTTTTTTTTTTTAATTTGCTTCGCTCCTTGGCTCCTTAAACACTTGTATCTTATTTTTGGTCAAAGTGACATTGGTCTATGACAAAATTCTTGCAGGAAATGATAATTTCACATGTATCTTTTTCCTAGGCATACCCAGATGGCAGCAGCAAAGAGAAACGGAGAGCTGCTATTGCACAAGCTTTAGCTGGAGAAGTCAGTGTAGTACCTCCATCACGTCTTATGGCATTGTTGGGGCAGGTAATTTTTGAAGAAAATATATTTACTAACCATACCAATTTGTTTCTAGACTTGTAATGTATGAGACTGAAATTTGGGTGGCCTATTCCTAAGCTTTGGTATGTCTACACTTACCGGAGGGTCCGGCGGCAGGCAGTCGATGTTCTGGGATCGATCCCGGAAGTGCTCGCCGTCGACGCCGGTACTCCAGCTCGGCGAGAGGAGTGTGCGGCATCGACGGGGGAGCCTCCCTGCCGCGTGTGGACCCGCGGTAAGTTCGGACTAAGGTACTTCGAATTCAGTACCTTATTCAGTTATTAACGTAGCTGAATTTGCGTACCTTAGTCCGAAGTGGGGGTTTAGTGGGGACCAGGCCTTTGCCACAGTAGAACCATGTTAATCTTACACTTTATAAATAGCACATGCAGATAAGTCTCTTCCCTCTTAACATCAAAATTTTTCACAAGGAGGGTGGTGAAGCACTGGAATGGGTTACCTAGGGAGGTGGTGGAATCTCCTTCCTTAGAGGTTTTTTAAGATTTTTTGACAAAGCCCTGACTGGGATGATTTAGTTGGGGATTGGTCCTGCTTTGAGCAGGGGGTTGGACTAGATGACCTCCTGAGATCCCTTTCAACCCTGAGATTCTATGATTCTATTTAATAGCTATAGTAAGAGGTCATGTTCCTAAAATTGATGTTTAGGGGTTTTTTTTGTTTGTTTCTTTTATTAAATAGGTTGCAAATACTTACTGGTATTAATAGATGATAATAAATAAAGCTAAAATAAACTATTCAAATAAATTGTATTTCATGAGATTTTGTCCCTGCTTTTTAAATTGATTATTCCTTTTCAAAACTCAGTGACTTGCAATGGACTTCCTGGTGAGTGTGAACTAATAAAGTTCTACTATAACTTTTTTCATTGCTTAAATTTTATTTAAAGTAAATTAAAGAAAGAGATCTTGGAATCATTGTAAATAGTTCTCTGAAAATATCCACTCAATGTGCAGCGGCAGTCAATAAAGCTAACAATGTTAGGCATCATTAGGAAAAGGATTGATAATAAGACTGAAAATATCACAATGCCTCTATAAATCCATGGTATGCCCACATCTTGATTACTGCATGCAGATCTGGTCACCCCATCTCAAAAAAGATATATTGGAAATGGAAAAGGTACAGAGAAGAGCAAAAAAGTGATTAGGGGTATGGAACAGTTTCTGTATGAAGAGAGATTAATAAGACTGGGATTTTTCAGCTTGGAAAAGAGACAACTAAGAGGGGATATGATAGAGGTCTATAAAATCTTAACTAGTGTGGAGAAAGTGAATAAGGAAGTGTTATTTACTTCACATAACACAAAAACTAGGGGTCATCCAATGAAATTAATAGGAAGCAGGTTTAAAACAAACAAAAGGAAGTACAGTAACTCCTCACTTAACGTCGCTCCGGTTAACCTTGTTTCATTGTTACATTGCTGATCAGTTAGAGAACTTGTTTGTTTGAAGTTGTGCCAATGCTCCCTTATAACGTTGTTTGGCGGCCGCCTGCTTTGTCCACTGCTTGCAGAAGGAGCAGCCCGTTGGAGCTAGCTGGTGGGGGATTGGAACCAGGGTGGACCGGCAGCCCCCGCATCAGCTCCCCTAAGTTCCCTGCGTGGCAGCTGCCCTGCAGGCTATCCCTAGGCAGTTCAGATATCCTTCTCCCCACTGCGGTGTGCTGCTCCTGTCCTCTGCCTTGGAGCTGCTCCCGGAAGCCTCCGGCTTGCTGTGCAGGGGGTCGGGGGGAAGAGCAGTGCTAATGTCAGGGTGTCCCGCTCCCCCTGCTCCCTGTACCCAATCTCCATAGAGTGGGGGGGACAGGGATCAGGACGGAGGGAGCTTGCTGGCAGCAGCTGCTGTCTCAACTTGCTTAAAAAGGCAGTGTACTCAGAGTGGAGTCAGCGTACTTAAAGGGAAAATGGGTGTCTCTCTCTCTCACACACACACACGCAATCTCTCTCTCGCTGTCTCTCACATATATGCGCACACACACACGCACACCTGGCACTTTGGAAAGTGGAGGGAGTGGTGCACTCCAGTGGGATAGCATGGGTTCATCATTACATTCAGTTTCCACAGGGGAATGTTTGCAGCCACTGCCATGCTTTGTCTCCTCCCTCCATTCCTGCTGGCTTGTAGAGTGTGAGGCTACATTAGCAACAATATATGGTCCCTTCTGACCTTAAAGTCTATGAGTCTAATGTGTTAACCCTTGAGGGCTCAGCCAAGTGCTAGTTCATCATTTAGCAGTGAGGCATTCCCTGGGAAATATCCCACCTCTAACTCCACCACCTCAACCAAACTTCACAAGCATCATTTCTTTAAGTTGTTTGTTTAAAACTTATTGTGTGTGTGTATATATGTATATATAGAGAGAAAGAGAATGTCTTTTGTCTGGAGAAATTTTTTTCCCTGGAATCTAGCCCCCCCCCCCCCCCCCCATTACATTAATTCTTATGGGGAAATTGGATTCGCGTAACATCGTTTCGCTTAAAGTAGCATTTTTCAGGAACATAACTACACCGTTAAGCGAGGAGTTACAGTACTTCTTCACACAATGCCCAGTCATCCTGTGGAACTCCTTGCCAGAGGATGTTGTGAAGGCCAAAACTATGACAGGGTTCAAAAATGAACTAGGTAAGTGCATGGAAGATTGGTCCATGAATGGCTACTAGCCAGGATGGTCAGGGATGCAACACCATGCTCTGAGTGTCCCTAGCCTCTGTTTGCCAGAAACTGGGAGTAGATTACAGGGGATGGATCACACTCAATGATTGCCTGTTCTGTTCATTCCCTCTGAAGTACCTGGCATTGGCCAGTGTTGGAAGACAGAATAGTGGGTTAGATGGACCACTGGTCAGACCCATGTGAGCATTCTTATGTTCTCATATATATTGATTTGAAATAAATATTATGTCCTATGTTGGGAAAATGATTATTCTACTGTAGTGGCTGTGTAGGATTTCAGAATAAAGTAAATTTTATTCTTCTATTTGTTCACAAAAGAACTATTTTATATGTAAATAGTTCTTTGCCAGCTCATTCAGAACTAACTACTAAATGTGTACAACTTCATATTTATTTCATCCTTTGTAAATAAAGTACTGAAAGGAAAACAATTAGGGAGGGCCTGCAGCTATTCTCACTTGTAGGAACACTTGGAAATAACAAAGATATGCTCAAACCTTTGCATTGGTTTCCAGAGTTCTGGCAACAGCATTGCTTTGAGTAACTAATCTGAAAAATCTTAGAGTGGCCACTCAGTTCAGAAGTAGAAGTGCTAAGTTTATTGAAGATTTCTAGGAAAAGCTTGCTATACTAAGTTTCAGAGTAGCAGCTGTGTTAGTCTGTATCCGCAAAAAGAACAGGAGTACTTGTGGCACCTTAGAGACTAATTGTTAGTCTCTAAGGTGCCACAAGTACTCCTGTTCTTTTTGCTATACTAAGGAATTTGGTGTAACACAGCCCCTCCTGAGAGGATTACACTGACTGAACTTACTTCATGAAAGGGATCTCTATAATCATTTTGGCTTCTCATAAGGCACTGAAATGGCAACAGCACCAGGGACTGCTTCCTCCGGGGATGACAATTGATTTGTTCAGAGGTAAAGCAGCCGTGAAAGATGTAGAAGAAGAAAAGTTCCCCACACAGCTGAGCAGACATATTAAGGTAGAATTGTACTAACTTTTTTCTGTATAATGCTTGGTAGTACTTGCTGTAGTTACCTTAAGCCAAGTCTTTCATTTTAACTCCCAGTCTTCACATGCTCATAGCTTTTTGAAAATTTATCCTTTTTACTTAAATTTTTCCATGCCTGGTCTTGGCCCAGAAGTACATCTGTGGAAGGTTTGATGAAAACTCCAGTTAAGGGTGGGGGAATGCTAATTACATTTCAGGAAAATATAGATGTTTTTCCAATTTCAGCTGGTTTTGAATTTTGAATTTTAAAAGCTGTTGTGTTCTGGTTGATTAAGGTTCTCATTGTCTACAGGAAAAAAATGATTCTTAAAAATTTGGTTTTGTGCATGCATGTTAGTAACTTCCATTAATCAAGGGAACTTTGATACTAAGTGCAGCACTAAGTTAATATTGTTGTAACTAATATCTTTGTAGAAAGCTTTCAGCAACAAGAACAAAAAGCTTTTCAGACAGATTTCAATACAGAAACAGATTCTGCTCTGAAATGTCTGTGCTTCTGCAAAGCTTGATTTACAGCAGACGACTTTTCTGTTGTGGAGTTTCCAGGGTTTATAGGTGAACTCCATAAGCCCAGTAGTTCCAGTTCATGCTCATTCGCTCTGCCAGTTTCTCTGCAAGCTGCCTGTTCTGATAATAAACAGAAAATGTGGTTTACAGGCGTCTGTGTGTCAGTGACCTGGACGTGAGCAGTCAGGTCTAGTGGTTGGAGCAGGAATCGATACCCAGAAATTGGAACCCAGGGTCAGAGCTAGAGGCCAGAGCCAAGGGTCAGAAGCTGAGCTGAGGATCAGAACCAGGTTACCTGCAGTGAGGCAGGAGCAGGATTAGGAATAAGCAGGTGCAGGAGCTATTGCAACCCTGGGCAAATGCTTTGAGCAGCTGGTGAACTGCTACTGCTGCTGTGCTTAAGAGCCAGTCTGCTGACTTTGGCTACACCACCTGGTTGGTAGGAAATCAGGCAGCCTACTATAGGCGAGCTGTGCTCGTTAGGTTGCCTAGAAACTGGCTCTGCTGCTTGCTTGTGTTGGTATATTTCTACCAGTCACTAAACTCACTTATTTGTAATTGCTAGAATGAATCAAAATTTTCATCAATTTTTTTTGACAAAAACTGCATTTTCAATCATAATGATTATTGTTGTGGAAAAAAATAATTTTGGTTCAAATTTTGTATTAGGACAAATTTTGAAATGAAAAATTTTGTTACGCTTCTGAGGAGGAGAAAAACTTTCTCACTCTTGTACTTTACCTACCCCCTTTTTTCTAGTATGGGGGTGGGAGAGGAAGTGAAAAGTGGCTTTTTCTCTCTGAATTTTTTTCATGTAACAAATAGCATTTCAAACAAAACAATTTTTATTTCTTTTGTTTTTTTCAGCTGTATTAATTAAAGTTACTTATGTTTGTTAAATAGACATTGTAAAGGTCTCAATTGACATCCATGATTGCAAAAATTAATGAAAACTAACCTGACTAATTTTGAAAGCATAGACTGCCAGACATAGAAGTAAAGCAGCTGCATAAATAATTCTTGATCAAAAGGGAGTGTGTTTTTTTGTTTTGTTTTGTTTTTTGATTTTTGATTTTTAAGTAGGCAGCCCAGCAAAGCTGGCGGCTGTTTTCCACCACTAACTTAAAATAAATTAACTTTTAGCCCTAGAATATATCATTTACTGGCACCAAAGAGTTAACTTGGTTTAAAATGAAACTGACCTCATATTAAAATCCTATTTTTATTTCATTTGAAAACAGTTTGGCCAGAAGTCACACGTGGAATGTGCTAGGTTTTCTCCAGATGGTCAATATCTGGTAACAGGCTCTGTGGATGGATTCATTGAAGTGTGGAATTTCACTACTGGAAAGATCAGGAAGGTAAATTAGTTCTGGATTAATTTGACTGGGATGTGGATTGATTGGTGGTTAGAGAGTGCATTTTTCAACTCTGAAACCAGGTTTCAAATCCAGATGAATCTAGCTAAAATGAGTTTGGAGAGGAAAGCTAGTCCCAGTGCTGACCTGGGAGGTGCAGATACAGGATCAGTTCTGTGCTCTGCCACAGACACCCTGTGTGACCTTGGACAAGTCACTCAATCTCTCTGTGCCTTAGTTCCCCATCTGCAAAATGGGAATAAAAGCACTGCCCTACTTCACAGAGGTATTTGAGGATAAGAATATTAAATTATGAAGTGCTCAGATACTATGGTAAAGGGGGCCATATAACGTACCCTTAATAGACACATAGAAATAATTATTGCAAAACCACTACATGGTTTGTTGTAGTTAGCAGTCTCATCTGGAGAAATACTTGGGGTGAGCTGGTAAGAAGACTAACCAGTTGCCAGAGTGATCAGTCCTGTAGGCTGGTGCCATTGATTGAACAGAGCTGAGCATGTAAGGTGGAAAACTGAGGCATGAGTCAACCCAATTCTTGCTTTTATTTATGAATTTAAAAAAAATTATTTTCACTTATAGTTTCTGGTCATATACATATGACATAATAAAACAGATAAGATTGAACAGATAGGGGTCCAAGTTATCAAGTTCTGGGGTACCAGGAAGCTTTTCTTCCCTTCTGAGTTTCTGGACTTGGGCCCTTGTTCATTTGGTTTTTGATACCTTCCCATAATACATATTCATTAGCTTTAATGCAATCAACATTAAGATAATGCTTATATAACCCGTACAATACATATGGGCGAGCTTCAATTTATCTAATGTTTGCTGTCCCCTCTTTTTTCGTGTCTTCATGTCACCTTACCCATGTTTTTCCCAAAATAGGGACTTTTTAGCATTACATTTTGTATATTTTATTGTATCGATTAACTTTCCCTTATGTACATCCTCCAATATGATACATTCCATGAACAGAATATCACCTTTGTCTTATCAGCTGTAAGCCTCATTTAAGCAAATCTACATAAGAGAGAAATTGGAAGACAACACTCTTGTCAAGTAAAGACTAGCAAAAGCCTTAGCATAAGTATTACTGTGGCCTATCCAAACTCATTCACTATACATAGTTTAATGTTAATAATTTAGGATTAATACAATATAGCCCTTATTTTTGCCATTTAACAATTTTTCATCTTTGGATATCATAGTTCACAACATGTGTATCATCCTAAATTATTCATTAACATAACCTTTATTTTTGTTATTTGATTAGGTTAGCTATGGAGAACGACATGCCCTGCTATCCGAATATTCTTATCTTTTTCAACTTGGATTTTCAGGGTACTTTTTGCTCAAAGTTTAGCACCACACTTGTAAATCGTTAAAAAACCTTGTCAGTAATTTTGCCTGTTGCATTTTGAGGTGCTTTATTCAGTGTAGGGCCTAGGTTTGTGTTTGGTCCTCAATACTCCTCTCTCCGGCACTCTTCGAAATGCAGTATTCTCAAGGATGTGACTTATTTTACATGATGGGGTAGAGTGCACATTCCAATGCAGGGTCTTTTTTGCCAATCTTTAATATATGCTGTATTTTATAACACATTATAAGCAACGAGGTAATTATTAACACTTTCATCTGAAGAAGTGGGTTTTTGACCCACGAAAGCTTATGCCCAAATAAATCTGTTAGTCTTTAAGGTGTCACCAGACTCCTTGTTGTTTTTGTGGATGCAGACTAACACGGCTACCCCTCTGATACTTATTAACACTTGTGTACATAACAATATTTTAAAACTAAATGCTACAACCAGGTGGTACCCAAATGTGTTTGTTTGATCCCATCATCTGATTGGTTTTAATATTTGTTTTATGTGATTATTTGCTGTATTTAATTTTTTTATATGAACTAAATGCTTTGTATTTTGCAGTGATGAAGAATTTAGGTATATATTTAATTTAGCAAGTGGTACTATAAAGTTAGGAAGCAGCCTCAGAACCAAAGCTTGGTTGACTTGTTATTACTACTGGTTCAACAAATTTGGGTATAGGTATGATTTTGACTGATTCAATCATAGTTTTGAATTTAGAAATAGAACATCTGTTGGACTGATTAATTGGGGATTCTTTCCCTCCATAATTGTATTTTA
This sequence comes from Trachemys scripta elegans, assembly GCF_013100865.1. NCBI lineage: Eukaryota > Metazoa > Chordata > Testudines > Emydidae > Trachemys > Trachemys scripta. Next base: position 128,767,321 of record NC_048303.1, on the reverse strand, counting down.
GTTATTATGTGACCACACAGTATTCTCCATTCCCCACATATGTGGCACAGGTTTGTTATTCAAATTGCAGGTGCCAGATGGAATGTGGCCTGTTCAATTTTCATGAACATAATATGCCACTTACAGTTGTGAGCTGAATTCTTCCATGAACCGATAGCAATTAGCTATTGCTGTTTAGTTTTAGTTTTCTTTTATCCTCCATTGCTGTGACTGACAGATCTTCTTGCTGTTTCATTTAGGATCTGAAATACCAAGCACAAGATAACTTTATGATGATGGATGATGCAGTTCTGTGCATGTGTTTCAGTAGAGACACAGAAATGTTAGCAACTGGAGCACAAGATGGGAAGATCAAGGTACAAGTTTTAGGACATAGAAACTGTTAGGAAGTGCAGAAAGATTAGGCTAAATCAAATGTATGCATTGCACCCTTTAAATTTGAGGAGCGTGAGGTGGAAGAGGGTCTAATACTCAGTTCCTATGGATAATTTCCCCATGCACTGAAAACAAATTTCTTGCTATAATTTCATACTCTCCAGTCTTAAAGTTGGCCTACAAAGGCACTTTTTAACACACTTTTGGATTATAGTATTGTGCCTGTCTTAAGAAAGGAATTGATTTTACACTCAGGGTATTGTGGGTTTCATGCCCTGTGATCTTGTTACACAAGGCTGCTAAATATATAATTATACAAGCTAGTGGTCTGTAAAGGTCCACTTGTCTTGCTAGTTTGGGAAATTTTTCAAATCATATCCTCTAGAAAAGGAAATGAGTATGCATGTTCAATAACTACTGTCCTTTAGACTTGCTTAAGGCATTTAGTATGTGCAGTGCATTCTGTATGGTAGCCTCAGATATGAACAAGTATAATGTCTCTATTTGTGTATCTAACACTCTGGTTTTGAGATGCTCCCACTATGACCCTCTAGAACAGTGGTTCTCAATCTCACACCTCTGGGGAGTTGCCATCTGGAGTTGCAAGCTCACTACTGGAAGACTTGTGTCATGTTTCAGGTCAACTGCACCTCTGTTCGCTCTCTGTGGTTCACCAAGGGTACCCACTGTCAGGGTTCTGGCTCCCCAGCTGTCACTCTTTTGGGTGGAGATCTGTGCCTCAGTCCTCCTGAGCGGGGTATTTCCAGGCTGCACAGGTCCCTGTCTACACTGAATTTTCCAGCAAGTCAGACTGCCTAAGCAGGCCTACTTTTTTTTCTCCTCATAGGCTATAACAGTGTAATTGCCCATAGTTATAAAGTACCACACAGCTCTTCCTAAGCAAGCACACTTCCAAAGGTGAAAGCATTACTGGGAAAACATGCTAAAACAGTAAAAGTCACCACAACTCCAACAAGGTCTCTGGTAGGAGTCAGTCCTTCACTACCCACCAAGGGGTTTTACTGTGGTTACCAGTTCGTAATTGTCTTGGCTCAGAACAAGCACGCTCATGAATAAATCAGCCCATCCTTCTTTGGCTGGGGTCTTTGATCTAGAGATTCTGGGAGCAGGTAATCAGTAGCCAATGGAAAAGGCTGAGGCTTTGCATAACTGGTTTGGAGAGGTACATTTGCATTCACCTCCTCCTAGATATTTGCTAGGAAACCCACTTAACCAAAAGTTCATTCGCATCTGGCACATTCTTTAAACAAGTCCTTTGAAGCTGATACCACTTCCCAGTGTTTACATTAGTCATGTCTGCTCACAGAGAGGTTCCATACAATCCCACAATAATACATGAACATCTGCATTTTGAATACAATGAACTCCTGTGATACTTAAACTTAATTCAAAACGGTTTAACTTAATTCAGTGAGGGTTGTGCAGGATATGGCAGTGTCTATCACAACTTGTACTCTAGACTTTCTTTAGTTTATTTCATTAGTTTCCTCCCACCCCCGGCCTCTGCCTCTCAATGTGCTAATTAGCAAAACAGTTTAGAGTATCATAAGTAGTTGGGATCCAACATTTAGATTGTGTGTTAACTTAAAAAAACGACAAAACCTAATGGGAATGTTTTCATGACGTTTATTAAATGGCAGGGAAAGCAGATGATTGGTTGTATGCCCTGCAGCATTTGAAACCCTGCCATGGCAGAGCATACTGTTAATGCATGAGTACCCAAAAGTGACTAGAAACACAAATGAAATTAGCCTGTCTTCATTGTCTTAATATGAATAGTCCGAAATGTAAACAGCATAAATGATGGAAAACAGAACTCATCTGTTAATCGGTGTTAATGCAAATGAGGGGTTTTGAGTGACATTTACCCTCTAAAGGGAAAGGAAAGGATAAATCCAAGGCGAAATTTTATTTTTTGTTCCAAATCAGTGGCCTTTTGTTCCTTTCTGGAGGAGGAGGGGGTGGAAAGTCTCTTACAGCTTTAGGCCAGGCAGCCCTCCGCACTAGTAGCAGCCCCATTGCTGGCAGGTGCAATCCTTCTCGTAGAGCTAGGCTCGTATGACTAATAGGAGTGCTATGGCCATCAGTGTTCCGCACCAGGAAGAGCTGCCAGGACAGATGAGTTCAGGCATCCGTAAAACCAAACCCAGATAACCTAGAGTTCTGCAGTCTCAAGTAGTAAACAGCTCCTAAGTTGGAGATCAGCTTGAGGGCAAGTCACTTATACAAGGAAAGGGGAAACTGATGTGGAATAGATAAGAACATAAGAACAGCCATACTGGGTCAGACCAAAGATTCATCTAGCCCAGTATCCTGTCTTCCGACAGTGGCCAATGCGAGGTGCTTCAGAGGGCATGAACAGAACAGATAATTATCAATTATCCCCTGTTGCCCATTCCCAGCTTTGGGCAAACAGGCCAGGGAAACCATCACTGCCCATCCTGGCTAGTAGCCATTGATGGACCTATCCTTCATTACTTTATTTAGTTCTTTTTTGAAACCTGCTGTAGTCTTGGCTTTCACAACATCCTCTGGCAAAGAGTTCCACAGGTTGACTTGGTGTTGTGTGAAGAAATACTTCCTTTTTATTTGTTTTTAACATGCTGCCTATTAATTTCATTGGGTGACCCTTAGTTCTTGCATTATGAGAAGGAGTAAATAACACTTACTTATTTACTTTCTCCACACCAGTCATGATTTTTGTAGATCTCTATCATATCCCCCCTTAGTCGTCTCTTTTCCAAGCTAAAAAGTCCCAGTCTTATTAATCTCTCCTCACATGGAAGCTGTTCCATATCCTTAATCATTTTTGTTGCCCTTTCCTGAACCTTTTCCAATTCCAATATATCTTTGTTGAGATGGGGCAACCACATCTGCACACAGTATTCAAGATATGGGCGTACCATGGATTTATATAGAGGTAATATGATATTTTCTGTCTTCTCATCTATCCTTTTCTTAATGATTCCCAACATTCTGTTCACTTTTTTGACTGTCGCTGCACTATCCACAATGACTCCAAGATCTTTCTTGAGTAGTAACAGCTAATTTAGACCCCATCATTTTATATGTATAGTTCAGATAATGTTTTCCAATGTGCATTACACTGCATTTATCAACATTGAATTTCATCTGCCATTTTGTTGCCCAGTCACCCAATTTTGTCAGATCCCTTTAACTCATCACCATCTGCTTTGGACTTAACTGCCTTGAATAGTCTTGTGTCATCTGCAAATTTTGCGATGTCACTGTTTACCCTTTTTCCAGATCATTTATGAAGATGTTGAATAGTACTGGCCCTAGTACAGACTCCTGAGGGACACCACTATTTACCTCTCTCCATTCTGAAAACTGACCATTTATTCCTACCCTTTGTTTTCTATCTTTTAACCAGTTACTGATCCATGAGAGAACCTTCCCTCTTATCCCATTATCTTATATGATGGCTTACTTTGCTTAAGAGCCTTTGGTGAGGGACCTTGTCAAAGGCTTTCTGAAAATCTAAGTACACTATATCCACTGGATCCCTCTTGTCCACATGCTTGTTGACCACCTCTACCAATTCTAGTAGATTGGTGAGGCATTATTTCCCTTTACAAAAACCATGTTGTCTCTTCCCCAACAAATCATGTTCATCTGTGTCTGACAATTCTGTTCTTACTATAGTTTCAACCAATTTGCCTGGTACTGAAGTCAGACTTACAGGCCTGTAATTGCTGGGATCACCTGTGGAGCCTTTTTAAAAAATTGGCATCACATTAGCTATTGTCCAGTCATCTGGTATAGAAGCTTATTTCAATGATAGATTACATACCACAGTTAGATGTTTGTAGGGGAAAGTTCTAGTTGCTGGCTTGATTGGAATCTTTCAGATCAGCCAATCACTTTCAAAGGAGAGGTATGTTGAAGATATTTGTAGTTTGGGTTGAATCACTGCAATGGACAGTAGCTACCTATGTGATGAGCTTGCAAATTAATGTCCCCATTTCTATTGTCAGTGACCCGCCATAGTTCTGTTTTAACATGGCTTTAAATTAAAATAAAGTTGGGATATTGGAAGGGTTTGACTTAAACACAGAAAGCCAAAGACATTGAAATTTAAGGCTTGACACTGGGGGGGTGGGAGGGAGCAGAAGTGGGTGGCTAAACTATCTCCTGAACCACATGTAGGTCACCTGCTGTCCTTAGTCTGGCCTGTCTCTATACAGGGTTCTCTGTCCAGCACTTTGATTACCCTAAATGCTACCATATGTAGGAGCAGCAGAACTGAAGATGGTAATTTGGGCTAACTGAACCCCCTGTGTGGGTTCAGGTGAGAATCTGTTACTTACATAATTTGCCAAATCAGCCTCAAGACTAAATACTCCCCAAAAGCTTTTAGCTTTTTTGAAATCCTTTGCTTAGTCTAGCACAGCCGAAACTCTGCCCTACCTTCTGTTGCTGAGCAGGACTGGAACAAGCAGATTGCATGTAGGCTGGCTTTCCCCATTAGGCTGCATGTTGATTAATACATAAACTGTTATGAAGCAATTAGGGCTGCTGTTGGTGTACCTGATACAAACCCACAAAAACAAGGCAGTGAAAAGTTCAACCACCTAACAGTCTAGACCAGGGGTAGGCAACCTTTCGGAAGTGGTGTGCCGAGTCTTCATTTATTCACTTTAAATTAAAGTTTTGCATGCCGGTAATACATTTTAACGTTTTTTAGAGGGTCTCTCTATAAGTCTATATTATATAACTAAACTATTGTTGTATGTAAAGTAAACAAGATTTTCAAAATGTTTAAGAAGCTTCATTTAAAATTAAATTAAAATGCTGATCTTACGCCGCCAGCCTGCTCAGCCCGCTTCCAGCCTGGGGTTCTGTTCACCTAGGCTGGCAGCGGGCTGAGCGGGGCCTGTGGCCGGGATGCCGGCTGGCAAGGGGCCAGCAGCCAGGACCCCAGACCTGGGGGGAGGTGGGTGTTCAGGGGTCAGGGCAGAGGGCTAGGGGTGTGTGTGTGGGGGGGGGGGGTGCAGGGGTGAGGGCAGGGGGATGGGGGCGGGGGGGCTGCAGGGCAGAAGGCTGGGTGTGGGGGGAGGTCAGGGCAGAGGGCTGGGGTGCTCGGCTTATGGGGGTGCTCCCAGCCCCCTGCCCTGAGCAGCTCATGGCAGGGGGCTGGAAGGGATATGCCCTGTTCCACGCCCTTCCCCAAGATCCCGTCCCTACCTCTTCTCTGCCTCCTCTATGGAGTGCGGCTCTGCTCCGCTCCTCCTGCAAGGGCCATCAGCTGATCAGCGCAGGGAGGGGGGGAGGAGGAGGGGCAGGAAAGCACCATGCTGGGGGAAGAAGTGGGGGAGGGGGGAAGCTTGGCTGCCGCAGGACCAAGCTTCTACCTCCTGCCCCCACAAGGGAGAGCGGTGGGCGGGGGCGTTGAGTGGGGCTATATCCGGAAATGAATGATTGTTTGGTTATTTCATTTACCAAAGGTAATTGAAGCAGATATTTATGAAGTCATTGGGAGGTGAACTATCTCCAGTTCAACAGGTTAATCATTAATATTTGGAGGATTTTCTTGCCATGCTGTATTAGGAGGAGAACCTCACCAAACATTTAAATTGTTGTTTTAGTTAAATAAAACAATGTTAAGTATTCTGGATTTTTTTCTTCAACAGCAAACATATAATATTTTAACAAAACAAGCATATGTCCTTCGCTTTTCACATTTATCTCCAGACTTCTCCTTGTCCAGATCCATTCCACCCCCAATTCTATTCACTGAATTTTTTGAAACTTTGCGCTTTTAGAGAGAGGTAAGGGATTGACTCTGTGTACACAAATTTGCAGAGGGACAATAGAGTTGAGGTCTGTTATTTCTCACCTCTATATATTATTTATTTGTTTAAAAACATTTTTGCTGTTAACAAGCATGTTACCTTTGGAGACACAAATTCACAGTTTGAGAACTGTAAAACTAAGCATCTCTGATGGTATCTTCTAGACTCAGCACTGAGTCCGATTGGGTAGATAGAAAGATTAACCCAAATAATCTATACAGAAGCCTGTGGAACTCCATAAGATTGGGTCCCTAATCCATGAACTGTTGGAACTCATTTTATATAACTTTTCTTAAACATTACCTGAATATATTGTCTCATACTATAGAGTTAGAATTTATAATCCCTATTCCATGATGAGATATCTTTGAGCTATAATGTATCTTGATTTAAATAGGTTTTTTCCTCAAAAAGCACTTTATAAAAAAGCAGATTTTTTTTTTTAATCACTGATTTTTATCCACCCTGAGAGGCACACACCTTACCATACCACAACAACCATCTATTGCAACCGTAGCTCTGCCCCCTTTGCTCTTGGGCACAAACCCCTTTACCTGATTAGTTTTAACCCTCCCCAAAACACTAGTACTTGGATGTTTGGTGTAATAGTGTTGGGAGAGGGTAGTTTACTAAAGGGCTGTGTGCAGAAGGATGGTTGAAGGGAGTGCTGGAAGGCTGGCGTTACTAGGAGATAAAGCTACATGCATGGTATACAGTAGCTGTGGTATGGTAAGGTGTGGGCGTGTGGCAGGAAGAGCAGAGGGTATGTACTGCTAGGTGGCTTAACTTTTCATTGTCTTACTTTTGTAGGTTTGTGTCTGGCATGGTGTTGGTGGGTGTGTATGTTGCAAGCATGGCTGCTACACAGCAAAGTTTTTTGTATGTTTCCTAGGTTTTTTAAATAGTTAATTAGGGAGGAGGGTTGGACTAGAGGTAGGATCAGCGGGGTAAGGCAAGTGCAACTACAGACAGCCTGTTTATCTGTCATTTCTTGTGTCTCACATGCCAACAGCTGGGCACCAGTCCTGCTGTAGGATCACATCTGACAGAAGTGTAACTCCTAACAGAGAAGGCCTTGTGTGCCCACGCTGGCTGCCTCCAATCGGGCTTGTGTCTGCAGTGCATAAACTTCCAATTAGAACAAGAATAAAAGCTAAACATTTTTATTGGGAAAAAAAACCCCACCACCCTACTTGTTGCACAAGTTCTAGTCAGAATCCACTGCCTTTGCCAAATATGGAGTAGATGCCGTGTGTAAGAGAGTGGTCAGCAGCTAAAAGTAGGACAGGAAAAGAAAACCTTACCCAGAGCCCAAATTTAAAGAAATCCTATGAAGAGAATTTCAGAAATCAGATTAATTCAGTGACACTGCACACTGCCTGGTAATCTGCTTGCAGAAAACAAGGAATTTATGCTCCATTTTAAACCCATTCCTAACTGTGGAATGCTCTCAGGTAATGCCAGAATTTGTGTATTTTAGGGTATGAAATCATATTGAAAATTTGACAGAATTGGTCAGCCCTGGAATGGGGAGGGAAATGCAGCCTGTTTCATGATAGATCTGTCACAGCAGAGTGCAAGGAGAAAAACTTCTAATGGCAGCTACTGCACTGGGACGATTCTGAATCTGAACCTGAAATTGTAATAGTGATTCACAAATATGAAATTAATCTGAAATTTCACCAGAAACAACATCTTCCTGACTCAGACTGGTGCAGTGGTGTAATGCCACAGTGACAGGCTCACTATATGGGGTTTGTTCTGGTTTTATATTAACCTTCGGATGTAGCCCAACTTGAAGCTGCTTTTTGTGCCCAGTAACAGAGAAGGGAGAAAGCAGGCATACCACACAACATAACTATTCTTGTGTGTAGCATCCATACGGTGGACCCCTCAAATCAAGCCCATCCCCTCTCCCACATCAGCTAGAAACTTCAGCACTCCATTTGCCAAAGTCTTGTTTGAATGCAAACTGAGTAGAGTCATGCAGGTGCCTCTTAGATACATGTCCCACAGCATTAAATATTTCATGGGGGTAAAAACACCACCTCCAGTGCTATTCTAGTTTAGCTTTTGATCCTGGATACTCAACTTAGTCCTGGCTATCCTGTTAATTTCACTTGATTTAAGGGGAGTACTTTTTCTAACTAGTATTTTGGATGTCCCTCAGGTGTGGAAGATTCAGAGTGGGCAGTGTCTGAGGAGATTTGAACGAGCACACAGTAAAGGTGTCACCTGCCTCAGTTTCTCTAAAGACAGCAGTCAGATTCTTAGTGCTTCTTTTGATCAGACAATCAGGTAAGTTATACATTTGAGGGCTGTAATGTACAAGAAGCTCTAATAGAAGTTCCAAGTATTGTTTCTTCAGTCCACTTGCCTTAAACTCTTGGATGTTTTTAGCTTACATGAAAGCTAGTCCTTAATGTTTTTAACATTAATAAAATTACTTGGCTCTTTCCTCTTGAACAAATAGTTTAAATTTTTGCCCTTTCAATTTTTGTAACTTATTTTTGTGTTAACCTATTTTCATTCCAGTGTTCGCAGCAGGTGCTAGCCATGATGTATTGTTTTATGTTTGTTTAAAAGCATTTCTGTCCTTAGATTCAACAGCAGCCATTTCAGTACTTTTACACCTGTCATATATCCCAGCAAGAGAGGCCGGCTGAGCAGCGCTCATTGGCTTACATTCAAACTTTAGAACAACTGTTTCTGAAACTGGCTCCAAGGCCAGTACTGCGACCTGATGGTCCCTGCAGATAATGGGATATGGGGCCGTTCTTGAGCACCAGTTCTGATTAAACCCAGTCACTACCATTTGACAGCTGCCGGTGGGTTATATGTAACAGTGGTCATCTCAGTTCATTTTCCTTGTGGATAAATGTAAAGTAATGCACATTGGAAAAAATAACCCCAACTATACATACAACATGATGGGGGCTAATTTAGCTACAACAAGTCAGGAAAAAGATCTTGGAGTCATCGTGGATAGTTCTCTGAAAATGTCCACGCAGTGTGCAGAGGCGGTCAAAAAAGCAAACAGGATATTAGGAATCATTAAAAAGGGGATAGAGAATAAGACTGAGACTATATTATTGCCCTTATATAAATCGATGGTACGCCCTCATCTCGAATACTGCGTACAGATGTGGTCTCCTCATCTCAAAAAAGATATACTGGCACTAGAAAAGATTCAGAAAAGGGCAACTAAAATGATTAAGGGTTTGGAACGGGTCCCATATGAGGAGAGATTAAAGAGGCTAGGATTCTTCAGCTTGGAAAAGAGGAGACTAAGGGGGGATATGATAGAGGTATATAAAATCATGAGTGGTGTGGAGAAAGTGGGTAAGGAAAAGTTATTTACTTATTCCCATAATACAAGAACTAGGGGTCATCAAATGAAATTAATAGGTAGCAGGTTTAAAACAAATAAAAGGAAGTTCTTCTTCACGCAGCACAAAGTCAACTTGTGGAATTCCTTACCTGAGGAGGTTGTGAAGGCTAGACTATAACGGAGTTTAAAAGAGAACTGGATAAATTCATGGTGGTTAAGTCCATTAGTGGCTATTAGCCAGGACGGGTAAGGAATGGTGTCCCTAGCCTCTGTCTGTCAGAGGGTGGAGATGGATGCAGGAGAGAGATCACTTGATCATTGCCTGTTAGGTTCACTCCCTCTGGGGCACCTGGCATTGACCACTGTCAGTAGACAGGATACTGGGCTAGATGAACCTTTGGTCTGACCCGGTACGGCCTTTCTTATGTTCCTTCTCCACAAAAGAGGGCTCCAGGCAGCTGCAGCCTGAGGAGAGTTTAAAAGGTTCTGTAGGGTCACTTGTGTCTGTGCTCCCAGCAGCAACTGCACAGAAGAAAGGCTGTGGCCATCACGAACATGTGACATCACACCTGCCACAACTTTCTATAACCTCCCTCAATCAGTGAGAAGCGCCTTGCCAACAGAGTTCCATCCTCTCTGCTTCCAGCAGGAAGCATTGTGAGACCCCCACAGACACCTCCAGGAAGCAGCTCAGACTTTAACATCCTGGCCCAAGAAGCAGCTCCTCACTTACACCTTCTAGGAATTAGTGGAGTGGAGACCTTCCCCTACTGCAGGAAGGGCTGCACCTCTCTTACCCAGTCCCAGACAGCCCAATGCCCCCATGACTGCTCTTGTTCTTGGAGCAGTGAAACTGTCCTCCTCGGAGAAGGCTTGTGCATGCAGGAGTTGGGCCTACTAGATTATGGGAACTCACCCTCGTAAGGAAGAAGTGACCACAAAACCAACCTTTTTCAAAAGTAAATGGCAAATTCCCTCCTTCAGCTTAGCCTTCTCTCAAAGCTTCTACCACACGTGCGTGCTTTCACACCTCATAACTGCCCTGTAAATTAGTCAACCTAGTTTTTCTAGAGCCTGGGAATGAAAAGAGTTTTGATTTTTTAATTAGTTGGTGGTTGCTTAGATGCTAATGTGACTGGGGCCATGTAAGTACCTAGATTAGGGGCTGGTGTCCATGTTACCAAAAACCTTAAGCATCAATGGAATTCTCTTGGCAGTGTTAGTTGAGAGGTTAGGCATGAACTGTCCTTTTCATGCTCAGATTACTCCCTTCAGAACAGAGTTCTAGCACATTGTACTGCTTCTGCTGCCTAGGATAAACAAGACTCCAGGGATCTCAGACTGGTGCTTTTCGTGATCGCTAAATTCACCTTAAAACTAAAACAAAAATCTGTGTTCCCCTGCCCATTCTTAGGGTTTTGTGTATACCTGAAACTACCTTTAACTAACTTTTTTTTTTAATTGATTAGATTTCAAGTTGATGATGTCCCTTTACATTTTTCATGGTCAGATATTATATATGGGGAAAGAGGTTTGTGATGACAAATGTGTTATTCTAGATGCAGCTGTGTTAGCCTGTTTTATTACTTGCTCTGTACATCAGACAACAAACTAAATTCTTCCTTTATTTTACATCTCTGAATTGTACCTCTCTAGATTAATGATTGTATTACCATGTTTTTTTAACTATTGTAACAGGATTCATGGCTTAAAATCGGGAAAAACTCTGAAGGAATTCCGTGGTCATTCTTCATTTGTTAATGAAGCTACTTTTACACAGGATGGTCACTATATTATCAGTGCGTCCTCTGACGGAACAGTGAAGGTAAAATGACCACTTGCTTCTACGAGCCATGTATGGGATTGTGGTGTTCTGTTCTGTGTGTTGTAGCAAACTGGGGCATTTATTCTTAGAGATAATTTCCCTCAAAGGTACTTTTATCATAGCCAGGGCTCAGGCTTTGTCATTGGGCCCATGATATGTAGATTCCTGGATGCTACAAGGTGGTGTAGGGTCTAATGTATTCATTTCCCCTCGTTCAGAGAGTGATAAACACAGTAAGACAAGTCTGGGTGATTTTAATAGCACTAGCATGGCCCAGACAGCAATGGAATCTAGATTTGATTACATGTCACAAGGATTAGTGGAACCTCTACTGCTGAGACTGGACTTGTTGACACAGCAAAGAGGGAAGGTCTGTCACCCGGACCTTAGGTCCTTTTCTGGGCTGCATGATCTTTAGCTTTGGTAGAAGAAAGACTTTTGAAGTACAGAATGTACTGTCGTATTGTAGAAAAGAATTCACATGGATGTGCTATAGTCTTAAATGGAAAAGGTTTTCATTGTGGATTTTCTTGTATAATGTGGATTCTTATATAGCTCCAATTATATATTAGAGTATTTATTGTATGTTAAGAAGACACCTCTTTCATTATCTTCAGTTAAGTTTCATCTCTTAGCCTTATCAGAATGTCATGTACCTGTAGAGGGGAAAATCCATTTTCCTAATGATATGGTTAAGAAGTTTTTAAAAGACCCTAATAATTTATATCCTCAAGTAAGAACTCCTGTGTCCTCCTGGGATTTGAGTGTAACACTAGCAAAATTAATGAGGCCTCCCTTTGGGGAGCTGTTCTTCATGTCATCTATCTGTAAAAACAGTGTTTTCAATACAGTCACTGCAGTGAAATGCATAAGTGACTTGCATGCATTAATGGCTGATCCACCATTCAGTGTTTCATAAGGATAAAGTTAATCTTCACATTCATCCTAAGTTTTTACCAAAAATAGTCTCTTGATTTTCACATAAATTAATTGTAATTTTACCCGAAACCCCATACTCATAATGGGGAAACTAAATTACATGTTAGATGCGAGGAGAGTGTTATGTTTTTAGTTCGACAAGACTAAATAGTTTAGACAGTCTTCAAGGCTGTTTATAACTTATGGACCAAAAACAAGGGAAAAGCTGTTTCTGAACAGACTCTTTCTAGATGAGTTAGGTATTTATGAAATTTATAAGTTGAAAAGATTATCCATTCCTCAAGGCATCAGAACTCTTTCAAATAGATCGAAGGCAACTTGCATGACTTTATTTGGATATGTGCCTCTGGTAGAAATATGTAGAGCAGCAACCTGGAGTTCTGTCCACAGCTTTACTAAACATTAGACTTTAGATTTGAAATCAAGATCAGATGGAAAGTTTGGTAGGGCAGTCCTGCCCTCCTTATGTGACAAGAACTCCAAGTCCCACCATCCTTGGTCAGAGTACTGCTTATTAATCTAGCTTGTGAGAGGGAATATGCAGAGGACGCTTAAAGGAAGAAATGAAGATTGCTTACCTATAATTGATATTCTTCAAGATAGACTCTGCATATTGACACTTCCCTCCCACCCTCCCCCTTTCCCCACTACCTTGGAGTTAGTCCTGCTTACCAAAGGGCTTGGGCAATAGAGTGCCACTCTCCTTTTAAACCCTGGCCCTAGAATGTCTGGAGTTCAGTGAAGGGAGGTATGTGGATGTGCCAACTGCTACCATGAGTAGAATTTTACCATTCAGCCTGCACTGGTCAAAGCACCCCCTGAGTGGAACTGTTCAGAATCCATCTCAAAGAACCTCAGCTACAGGTAAGTAACCTTCATATTTGGATATCTTTCTAAATAAACCTGTTCTTGTTCACCCCGTAATTACTAGGATTGATTCAGGAATTGCTGGATAAAATTTTCAGGCCACTGCTATACAGGCAATTGGCCTAGATGAGCATAATGGTCTTTTCTGGCCTAAAAATCTTTGAACCTATTGAATTACTGTTTTTGGTGTTCATTACTCTTTTCCCTCTAGTTTCAATAGACATTTTTTAAATGCTGAAAGCTGCGTCCATAGTATCTCCTCCAAAAGCGTGGTGTCTTTTTAATTAAAATGCAGAAATGTGCCTGATCATAAAGTGCTTTTATTTTGTATTCTGCTCAATAGATTTGGAATATGAAGACAACCGAGTGCTCCAACACTTTCAAATCTCTTGGCAGCACTGCAGGAACAGACATCACCGTGAATAGCGTGGTTCTGCTGCCTAAAAATCCAGAACACTTCGTTGTTTGCAACAGATCAAACACAGTGGTCATCATGAACATGCAAGGACAAGTATGTGAGCCCAGACATGTCCCTTTGAAGCAGCTAGGAAAGAGCTTAACAAGTATTAGAATCAGGAAAAAATTTGTCACCCTTCCAAGCAGTGTAGTGGGTGAAATCCTGATCTCGCCTTTTAGTGGTAACTGCTGGGTACTCTGCCCTTCTGAAAATCAGGCTGATTATTTAGGCAACTAAATTCATGACCCCAGTATCTAATCAAAGCTAACTTTTTTAGAGTAGCGCTGTTGCTGTCACATGTGAATCCAGTTAACCTTTCTTTGGGTTTTATAGATTGTAAGAAGCTTCAGCTCTGGTAAGAGAGAAGGAGGTGATTTTGTTTGCTGTGCTCTTTCACCACGTGGCGAATGGATCTACTGTGTGGGTGAAGACTTTGTGCTGTACTGTTTTAGCACAGTGACTGGCAAGCTGGAGAGAACTCTGACAGTGAGTACTTAGCACAAGCTATTTGAAAGTAAACATGAAGTAGAATCTGTGTTCTTATCAGTTCTAGAATATTCATGCAAACATAAATTCCATAGTGACCACTTACAGTAACTCCTCACTTAACGTTGTCCCGGTTAACTTTGTTTCGTTATGTTGCTGATCAATTAGGGAACATGCTCGTTTAAAGTTGCGCAATGCTCCCTTATAACGTCGTTTGGCAGCCGCCTGCTTTGTCCCCAGCTTGCAGAAAGAGCAGCCTGTTGGAGCTAGCTGGTGGGGGCTTGCAACCAGGGTGGACCGGCAGCCCCCCATCAGCTCCCCTAAGTTCCCTGTGTGGCAGACGCCCAGCAGGCTATCAATTGCTGGGCAGTTCAGCTGTCGCTCCTGCCCTCTGCCTTGGAGGTGCTCCCGGGAGCCTCCTGCTTGCTGTGCAGAGGGCGGGGAAGAGGGGTGCTAATGTCAGGGTGTCTCCCTGCTCCATAGAGTGGGGGGACATGACCAGGCTCAGGACGGAGGGACCTTGCTGGCAGCAGCTGCTGTCTCAACTTGCTGATCTACTTAAAAAGGCAGCGTACTTAGAGTGGAGTCAGCGTACTTAAAGGGGCAATGTGCGTCCCTCTCACACACGGTGTGCATCTGTCTCTCTCTCTCATATTCATATATATACACACACACACACACCTCTCTTTCTCTCTCTCTCTGCCATGCTGTGTTCCTCCCTCCATTTGTGCTGCCTTGTAGAGTGTGAGGCTGTCTTAACAACATGTTAACCCTTGAGGGCTCAGCCGAGTGCTAGTTCATCATTTAGCAGTGAGGCATTCCCTGGGTAATATCCCACCTCTGACTCCACCACCTCAATCAAGCTTCAAAAAAATGTCACTGGAACCTTAACATCCCCCCCCCCCCCCCCCCCCAATTTACATCAATGCTTATGGGGGAATTGGATTCACTCAACATTGTTTCGCTTAAAGTAGCATTTTTCAGGAACATAACATTGTAGTTAAGTGAGGAGTTACTGTACTTCCATGACAAGCGCCCTCAGGTGGTGGTTGTAAGGTTGGTCCTGAGTGCTTAGATAAAGGTCCGGGTTATTTTGAGAAAAATGAGTTTAAAAATAAAAATAGATAGTTTTAGCTAGAATGTAGCCACAAACTCCTTAAAAGATTTTTGAAGTAGTTGTGATTATATACTGTGATTTAACCCTGCGCTTTCCACAAGCTAGTGGGAGTGAAAGTGCACACACTTCTATTACAGTTTGTGTTTGCACCCACATTAGGGGTGTGGCTCTTCCACTTTGTATTCTTAGTGGCTGGGTTCCATAGAATGGCTCTTGCTGTGGGTGGGCGCTCAGATGTAACCCGGAGAGCGCTAGCTGCTCTAGAGCCACACCTGGAGTGGAGAGGGGAATCGGGCCAAACAAGGTCCTTGACTGGGCTGGAGACTAGGCACAGAGCATAAGCTGTGGCAGAACAGAGCAGGACCGTTCCCCACCATACCCTAAGAGTAGTTTGGGATAGCTCTGGAAAAACAATCAGTCAGAGTCTAAAGTCAGAAGGGGCCATTAAGATCCGCCAGTTTGCTCACCTGCATAACATAGGCCAGAGAATTGTACCAAGTGATTCCTGTACCAAGCCTTTCATTGCTGGTCGATCTAGAGTAGCTCTCTTAAAAAGATCCAGTCTTGATTTGGAGAGTCCCTCCCACCCAGCTAAACTGCTCCACTGGTTAGTTACCCTCCAAAACAAATTGTGCTTCACTTCCTGTTTGAATGTGTCCTGCTTCAGCTTCCCGTCTGCAGTTACTCCTCTACTGTCAGAAAGTTTACCCACCCTGTTCTAAACCATGATCAAGTTATCTCTTAACCTTCTGTTGGATGAGCAAAAGAAATTGAGCTACTTAAATGTCAGACCATTTTTGCCCAGAATGATCTTGATCTTAATAATGGAATGATTTGGACTCCTCAGACTTTCCAGAGACACTGAAATATTGTGCATTTTAAGAAACTATTTTTGGATGAATAGTAACTTTTTTTTTTTAAATTTCCAGACAAATACAGTAAAATGGTTGAGAGTACATGTAATGTAGTGTAAAATACATTATACAAATGGTGTAATGGTCTCCAGACAAGCCTTATAAACCCAGAGGTTACAATTTATATTAAGGTTCAATTTATAAATAGTTTATAAAGGATTAATAAATGATAGTTGCTATAAGCACATTACAGCTATGAATAGTTATAAGCACACCAACAGAAGAACAGATTTAAAGATTATTATTAAAGCTGACGGTTAAATCATATAATACACAGGTTAAGGAAAGAGTGTCTGTACATCTGGGTATAGTGCATAAATTATCCAAAAGTACAAAGTTTGGTTTAAAACTCATAAAATACATGTTGTACATAATCTGCAATAACCCAAATTTAGGCTAATAAATTTAATGATACAGTTTAGATATTAATATCCAAATGTTCAGGTACATCACTCATAAATGTTTATACTAGGAGTTGGTTGTGGAAAGCAAATATAGTAGATTGTCCCTCAGTAATCGAGCATTTAGAGAAGTATTCCAGTTACTTTCCTGACTTTGCTTCTCCACGACACTCCAGCTCCTCTCTCCTGGTATTGCCAATGTCCAGTGATGTGTTCTAAATACATGTCCCTCGACTACCTGATGGCATCCAATACCATGAGTTGCCACATCAGCCAAGCATAGCGCTGACAGATTCCGCATTTCCGCAACACTCGCTCATTACTGGGGTCCCATGCGCCCAGGGCTGCAACAGTCATTGTGTGTGTTTGAACCTTGTAACCCCTAGCTCTAAAGACGTTGGCAAGAGTGGCGTATTTCTCCACCTTTCGAGCTTGGGCGTTGCAGAAGGCCAGGGTCCTGTTCTCAATGGCCACGGTGATGTTCACACCATGACGATCTGGTCGCAGTTGGCTGTCCATTCCAGGGATGGCTGAGTTCACGGCCACCTTCCCCAGAGGTGGTGGGATGGCTCTGACTAGGCAGTCTTGGATGGCGTTGTCACAGCTGCCTGTCATTGGTCTGGAATGGGGCTTGCAGCTACACAAGATGTGGGGTGAGGTCTCGTTGGCATAGCCACACTTCCTGCGTCACTTGGCCCTAAATTACTGACATGCACTCTGAACCTTTACTCATCTTACTGTTGCTTTTGCCTGAGAATATTATTTGGTTTGAGGTGATGTGTAGAGAAGACTTGCATCAATTTTTTTTCTGTTTATCCTGTAGGTTCATGAAAAGGATGTAATTGGCATTGCTCACCATCCCCATCAGAACTTGATCGCTACGTACAGTGAAGACGGCCTCTTGAAACTTTGGAAACCATAACTGTTTTTAACTAGCTTTGGAGCATGCTTCTTAAATGAAGGGCTGAATGTGTTTGTTCATGATTTTATGAGTCCAAATATGCTGAGTATAATTTTCAGTTCAGGAGCCCAGAACTGTTTTTCAGTACTTGGTCTAAATTAACAGTACAATGTCAGTGGATAGAACACTTTCATTAACCCTGTATCTGGGTAGTTAAAGCAGTTTAATTGCTGTAGAAGTGATTATTCTGTCTTATGAAGTCTGTACCTTTCCTTTGTGCTGTTTATAGATGGAAAAACAACCATCAATTTATAAATGATTGACTTTCTAAAATGTGTAGCAGATGGCTCATTTCTTTCTTTCAGGGAATGAGAATGGAATAAACAGGAGGAGAGAGTCTCCACCTTAGCAAAGATGGATTCTATTGATCCTAAGCTACCTTGCTTTTTCAGGACAAAAGTCTTCTAATACAGTGGGGTTTTCTGCTGCCTTTATATTATACCAACTATCTAACTTTGATCCTCATTTAACAAAGTATCCTTCTGGCTTCTATGCAGCAGAACCACCCACAGACAGCTTACATGACAAGAAGCTGCACACGTGGGCTTCGCTCCCAGCAGAGAGGTGCATAACTGCATTCTGACTACCTTAGAAAACAGGTTGAAGCCACCCTGAAGAAAGGATCAATACAGGCTTCTGTGTGCATCTTTAATAAATTACTTCCAGCTGTCCCCCCACTGTATTACTAGGTCTAGCAGCAGCAGCACTCCAGCTTCACACCCCCCCCACCACCACCCTCCTTTTCTCTTCTCTCCCCCCTCCTACCTCCCCAAGATAGCTAGTTTGAGCTTAAAGCACCACTTAATTCAAACTAGATATTTGTGTATGGGATAGGATTCAGGTTGGGGCAACATTCAAGATCTACTTCAAGCTAACACTGCAGTGAAAACAAGCCTTTAGACCTGTCAGTGGGTACGTCCAGACTATCCGCTGGATTGGCGAGTAGCGATCGATATATCGCGTCTCGTCGATGCGATATATCGATCCCCGAACACGCTCCCATCGACTCTGGAACTCCACCAGGGCGAGCGGCAGTAGCGGAGTCGACGGGGGAGCCGCAGCCGTCGATCCCGCGCTGTGAGAACAGGAGGGAAGTCAAAATAAGATAAGTTGACTTCAGCTACATTATTCCCGTAGCTGAATTTGTGTATCTTACATCAACGCTCCCCCCCAGCCACCCAATGTAGACCAGGCCAATGTAACAAACTGTGTGCTGTTTTCATTTGAGATAACGCAGTTTCCCGCAAACAATCACCAGTATCTTTAAAAGCTGTCTACAGTTCTTTGTTTTCATGGTACAGTCTTATTTCTATGCACTTGTTCCAAAATACAGATTTAATTTTGTTTTCACACACAAACATTTGCTTGGATCTCTAGTGCACTATTTCCTATCTTCATCTTTGTATTGAATGCTTTATTCCTAAAGGAGTCTTTGGAACCACGATAACTTCCCTATAACTAATAGACAGTAGGTCCAGTTCAGACTGTCATCTGCTGGGTGGTATTCTTAAGAAGGCAACTGAATTATCAACTTGTGATGGACCCCTTTGAGTTGTTACATCCCCAGCAGCTTTGTCTTTTGGTTCATACTGAGCTACGAGAAGATGCACCAGAAGTACTTCATCATAAAGAAACTATCCCAGTTGGAATAGGTCCTGTTCATTAAAACTGCAGTGTTCGGTTCCTGTTAGTTTGTATGGTTGTATAGTTTTTACTTCATCAGACATAGCAATATTTTAGAGAGCAGAGTGGTTACTTTCCTACCTCTACAATTGGCAATTTAGACGTTTCTGGGGATACTTGTGCTCTTTTACATCAGCCAGTCATGGAGCTGAAAATGAAAATATTTAAGAAGGATCATCTGTACCTCATGTGTCCTTACTATGCTTTAACACAGGGACCTGCAAGCCCTTAGCCTTCTTTTTGGAGAAAGCCCCCCCTCTAACACACTGTAAAGTGCCCTTTCTCTTCACCCCTCCCCTGGTTCTTGTCACGCAGACAGCAGAAGTCCAAAGTGCATCTGGTCACCACCTGTCAAAAAGGGTATTGCAGAATTAGAGGAGTGATGAGAGAGGAGGCAAGAATGATCAGGACAGTGGTTCTCCCCAGAGCTTGTCTTGATGGCCATGTAATAAGAAAAATCTGGGTTTGTGAAACCATCAGCTTGAAGAATTCATTGAGTTCTTTGGTACAGACGGATGCTTGATCTCCAAGTGGCTCAGTGGTCCTGCCTTTACTGGTTGTGCCTGTAGCTGAACCTTGTGCCAGCTACTGCCACAGCCCCTTTGGATTACTGCAGTAGCTGACAAGCAGTTGGAGGGGGTGCTTTGCAATGAGTGCTGGAAAGGAAATTCAGGCTGCAGGTGAAAGATCCATAGAAGGGTGACGTTCCCCTCTGGTGTTATCCGGTGATCTGCTAGGTCACTCCAATCCTTGACTCTGGGAGCCAGCCTTACCCTGCTCTGCTGTGAGAACCCCACTCCTGGGCTGGTAACACACAGCCTCTGGCATGTAACTGCGCCTTGGATTGTGCAACCGAATGACACCAGCCAATATCTCCAGTCCCAGACACAACCCTAGGAACCTCAGTCTTGCAATGTCCAGTTATCCCTTCTGGACACTGCAAGCTTATAGGAGTTCATCAATTTACCAAAGAAATGTATATGTACCAGGCTTGTTATCCCAACGGGAGTCTCTGACACGCTTTAAACCAAACGCACTGCTTCAGGTAGAACAAACAGATTTATTAGCTATAAAGAGATTTTAAGTGATTATAAGTCAAAGTACAAGAAGTTGGATTTGGTCAAATGAAATAAAAGCAAACCACTTTCTAAGCTGCTTTTAATACTTTCAATGCCCTTACAAACTTAGCTGCTTCTCACCCCAGGCTGGCTGGTTGCTCTGCAGCTGGGAGACCCCCATTGATCAGCTCTTGGTGGGGGCAGGGCCGGCTCCAGGCACCAGCCTGGCAAGCAGGTGCTTGGGGCGGCTGCTCCGGAGAGGGGTGGCACGTCCAGGTATTCGGCAGCAATTCGGCGGACGGTCCCTCACTCCCGCTGGGAGCAAAGGACCTCCCGCCGAATTGCCGTCGCAGATCGCGATCGCAGCTTTTTTTTTTTTTTTTTTTTTGGCTGCTTGGGGCGGCCAAAACCCTGGAGCCGGTCCTGGGTGGGGGTGTCTGTAGATGTAGGTGGGAGAGAGAGAGCATGGCAAACATCTCTCCCTTTTACCATGTCCTTTCTTCCCTCTTGGCTTTGCACCCCCCTCCCCGCCCCTTCAGGGTCAGGTGAGCATTACCTCATTGCAGTCCCTGACTGACCAAAAGAAGGGGGGTGACTCACTTGAGAGTCCAACAGATCCTTTTGTTGCTGCCTATGCCAGCATCCTTTGTTCCTGTGAGGCTGGGCTGGGTTTGTCCCATACATGCCCTGATGAGGTGTGAACTGCCCCTCTGCTCTTGGAGAGTTTTTACCTGGGCTGATTTTAAGCCATGAAGACACATTTTCAGCCTCATAACTATATATATGAAATTACAACCTGTAACATCACTGTAACAACAATGCTCAGTGCATCATGAGTCTTCCAAAGACACCTGACATGACACACTTTGCATTGGATACCACACAATCATTTTACAAGGATGAACATGGGGGTGTCGGGTGTTCCCCTGATGTACAGAGTGTCAGACCTCCCCACTTTGTTTACTGCAAGAGGGTTAGTCACTGACTAGCTTGAAGGCAGTTTATGTTACAGTTCTCTTGGCACCCAGCCATCAAGGCCATGAGACAGCATGCCTCAGTTTCCCCATTCACACACAGCAAGTCAGATTTTTAATGGTTTCTCTGCTGTGATAAGCTTTAAGCCTGTTTACAGATATTAATTGAAAAGTAGCATTAGCATAAGGTTTAACATCCATGTCAAAATTCTTATCCCCAGAACTTAACATTAATACCAAAATTTTTATCACAGATGGGTATTTACAATCATCTTTATGATGCCACGCCCTCTGTTCAGATAATGTAGTTTGAGGCTATTTTGTTCATTACCCAGGGTGTCCTTCAATGCTTTCCCATGTAACCAGTCACTGGCTTTTCTTTCCCTCCAGTGTTCCCTTCTGTGTGGGCTCTTCATTTAATCATATTTCTGGCATTTTGATATCGCAGGGTCTGGCAAGGTAAGGGTCCAGGGGGAGCCTGCACATTGACTGGCCCTTTGGGGAGCAGTTTCCCAACCCCAGGACCGTATATATACAGAAAATCCAGCTCCCTTTTGGGGGTTCCCTGCCCCCTAGAGGGCTGTGATCTGTGCTCTCTGGGCTAGGTGTGTTTACCCTTCGATCAGATACACATTTTCCCGGCAGCTTTCCCGTAACTGCTCTCTGTGTCTCACCAGCCTGGGGGAACCCCCCCCCCCCCCATCAGTTGGGTCATTTGTATTCTGGCAAACTACCACCTGGCAATTTCCTGGTCCCAACTCCTCTGTTATCACAAGCATTGGAGCTGCATCTTGATTTAAAGAAACACAGTTACTTTCCAAAAACTTTTCAGAAATAGCATTCGAAAAATGAGGACCTGGATTGGGGTACCCTCTGCCACCCATTTCTCTGTCCCTGAGATGTGTGACTG
Source organism: Trachemys scripta elegans (assembly GCF_013100865.1). Lineage (NCBI taxonomy): Eukaryota > Metazoa > Chordata > Testudines > Emydidae > Trachemys > Trachemys scripta. The sequence continues at coordinate 128,745,186 of NC_048303.1, read as the reverse complement.
CTCCCCTCCAGGAGGTCAGGTACACGGTTCCTTCTCAAAACCTGGGTCACAGGCTGAGTGCCTGGGTGTACAGATGCTAACCCAGCCATCCTCCTAGCGTCCTGGGCACCCTGCCCCAAGTGACTAGTGAGGAGACATTCTTGTACCCCCACTATTCCTTCCCCAGTTTCCTCCTCTGGGGCCCTTCCTAAGACACATTTCTCTGTGCTCCCTAGGAAGGGTTCTGTCTCTTGTTCAGCAGCCAAACTGCCAGCTAACGGGGACAGTTTCCTTAATCACTGACAGCACCTCTCCTGCCCCTGTGCCTGAGGGGATGTTGTCTTCTGCGGGAAAGGAGCTAGTCTCAGCCCCTCCCATACTTGGAAGAGCCCTGCTTCTCTGTGTTAGAGTCACAGGCCTTGGCTACACTTGCGAGTTACAGCGCTGTAAAGCCGCCCCCAGCGCTGTAACTCACTCCCCATCCACACTGGCAAGGCATTTGCAGCGCTGTATCTCTGTGGTTGCAGCGCTGCATGTACGCCACCTCCCTGAGAGGAATAGCGAATATTGCGCTGCCGCTGCGGCGCCAGTTGGCCGCCCAATGCACTGCGAATGGCCTCCAGAAGTATTCAGCAGTATCCCACAATGCCTGTTCTAGCCACTCTGGTCATCAGTTCAAACTTTACTGCCCTGGCCTCAGGTAACCAACCATGTGACCCACCCTTTACATTCCCTGGGGATTTTAAAAATCCCCTTCCTGTTTGCTCAGCCCGGCATGGCATGGAGTGCTATCAGCGAATCTTTCCAGGTGACCATGCCTCCATGCGCCAAGCGAGCCCCAGCATGGAGCAATGGCGAGTTGCTGGACCTCATCAGTGTTTGGGGGGAGGAAGCTGTCCAGTCCCAGCTGCGCTCCAGCTGTAGGAATTACAATACCTTCGGGGAGGTATCAAAGGACACGATGGAAAGGGGCCATGACCGGAATGCCCTGCAGTGCAGGATTAAAGTGAAGGAGCTGCGGAGTGCCTACCAGAAAGCCCGCGACGCAAACGGCTGCTCGGGTGCTGCCCCCCGTGACCTGCCTATTCTACAAAGAGCTGGATGCGATACTTGGGGTTAACCCCACCTCCACTCTGAGCACCACCATGGACACTTCAGAGCCGGTGTGGGGGGAAGGAGGAAGAGGAGGAAAACAGGAGTGATGGTGGGCCGGATGGAGACACCCCGGAATCCCTGGAGCCATGTAGCCAGGAGCTCTTCTCGAGCCAGGAGGAAGGTAGCCAGTCGCAGCGGCCGGTACTTGGTGGAGGACAAACAGAAGAGCACGTTCCCGGTAAGCGGTTTTTTTTTTTTTTTTTTTCCAGGAAGGAATTTTTTCAGTGCAGGCTCTTTGGGAGAGGAGGGTTAGGCATGCATGCCTAGATGCGGAATAGTGCATTGATGTGGTTTATCACATTGCGGTAATCGGCCTCGGTAATCTCCTCGAATGTCTCATCCAGAACGTGTACAATGCGCTTGTGCAGGTTTATCGGGAGAGCCACTGTGGTCCTTGTCCCAGCCAGGCTAACGTGTCCACGCCACTGTGCTGCGAAGGGCGGGGGGACCATTGCTGCACACAGACAAGCTGCATATAGGCCAGTGCGGAAGCTGCATTGCAGTAGAAGACCCTCTCTTGCTTCCCAGGTCACCCTCAGCAGCGAGATATCCCAGGTCACCCTCAGCACCCTCAGCAGCAGGAAATCTACTGAGTGTGGTCATCCTATTTGTATAAATGTACCACTCATGTATCTGAAACTAGAAATAGGAAATATAACTCTGAGGACCTATTGTAATTATGCAAAGTGTGAGCCATTAATGGTGGTTTGGAATCTTGATGACTCCCATTAACCAGGACAATCGTCTGCAGATGGCTCTCTTTTACTTGTAAGTTTCCCTGTATACCTGTGTGCTGGCAAGTGGGTAATGTTTTCCCTTTAAAAAGGTGATCAAAGTTTATGTGAACCCCTCCAGGTATTGAATAATTTCAGAAAGGCTGATTCTAGTATCACTTATACTGTATAAATCTGATATTATTCTAAACGAGTCAATGGATTTATAATGGGGTAACTAAAAAATAACAAAACAAAACAAAAAGAACAAAACAAAAAGAAAAACCAGGCCCATAGGCTTTATCCTTCATGTGTAATGGATTACATTTTTCTGTCATGAGTTTGTTCTGTTTTCTGTTTTCACAAAACATGCAATACACATCAACTTCACTATGGGAAAAATGTTCCTAATCTTCAATCTATTGGGGAAATGCCTGAAAAAAACACAGAAATCACCTCCCAGAATCTACACGATTTAGACATTTATGCTCCAATACGTCTGTTGGTCTATAAGGTGCCACAGGACTCTTTGTCGCTTTTTACATATCCAGACTAAGACGGCTGTTCACCCCTCTGATACTTGACACCATTTAGACAATTTTTGATGTAAATTTCTTAATGAAATGATTGAGTTCTATCTTTCTAGGCTTTTGTACCATATTATCAATGCAGCTACCTGACCAACTGAATGATCCCTTAAAATTGTAGGATAGTAAAAGAGGAAATTAATTCACAAAAGAAGACCAGGCATTTTAACTGCTTTTATTAGACCAGACTGATGCATTTGAAAAGAGCCTTGCAATCAAGGGAATGTCATTTCTCCCAAATCTGGGGTGGCAGTCTCCCCTTTGCTCTGTTCTCACTTAACAGGGCCAGGAGCAGGGGCAATCCTTCTCTTGATGGCTCTCCTGCCATTCCTCTTCTTGGAAGGTAAAACCACAGGCTGATTTAAGGGCAGGACTCCGCCCTGAGAGATGCTGACACCTCCCAGCAGTTTCTTGAGCTCTGAGTCGCTGTGAATGGCCAGCTGCAAGTGCCGTGGGGAAATTCGACGCTTCTTGCTGCGTGCAGCGACTTCCCAAGCAATATCCACAATCTCGTGAGTCACTTATTGAAGCACCGCGGCCATATATACTGGGGCTCCAGCTCCAATACGGTCTGCAAATTGTCCTTTGCGGAGCAATCTGTCTATGCGACTGGCAGAGAACTGCAGCCCAGCCCGGGAAGAATGGGTGATTTTGGCCTTAGGGTCTTTTGCAGTTGAGGTCTCACCAGAGTGCTCAGACTCAGACTCAGTCTCAGACATGTTGCAGACTTCTAGTGTTCCAGCAACACTTGGCTTGACTTTCTTGGCTTTCTTTTGTTTTCTCTGCTTGGTTTACCTG